>NC_026001.2:32677779-32977779 GCF_000442705.2 Elaeis guineensis
TTTAAATTTTGAATTTTAAATTTCAAACAAATTTTAAATTTTTGAATTTCAAATTTCAAATTTTAAATTTTGAATTTCAAATTTGAAATTTCAAATAAATTTTAAATTTCAAATTTTAAATTTCAAAATTTTGAATTTTGAATTTCAAATTTCAAATTTTAAAATTCAAAATTTAAATTTTGAATTTTAAATTTTTGAATTTTGAATTTCTAACAACTTTCAAAATTCAAATTTTTAATTTTGAATTTCAAATTTTAAATTTTAAATTTTAAATTTTAAATTTAAATTTTTAGATTACAACTTAATCTACGTATGCAAATATATATATCATATTTTAGAATCCGCTCTGATACCTTTTGAAGTGAAATTTGAGTGCAGGGGTAAAATGGTAATTTTAAAACTTTTCAAAATTATTATTTTACAGTAAAAATTATTAATTAATCTAATTAATTAACATATGTTTATCCTACATTAGGATCTAAATATGATATATAGCATGCATGCATTTAAATTTGAAATTCAAATTTTTGCAGTAAATAATTTACTGTTGTGTTCAGAACACATTATCTTTGTGCGGGTAGTCGATCATCGTAATCTGATCACCATCGAAAAGATCTGATCATCATAATGTAGCCACACAGTATGTCTAGCCTCTGTAGATCGTCCACACGAAGCTCCTGATCTGATCGGCTCCTCACGAATGCTAGTTCGTGACTGCACCTTTTTGATGATCGATGTTGATCGAACTCCTTCGATCGATGTCTGCCAACTCCTTAAATACTTTGAATCATCAGTAAAGATGGTAGCGAGGTTGATGATGCTCTCTCTAAAGTTTGGTGGGCTCACGACACTCGTAGCTTACGTTCTCACTTCCCGAACCCTAAGCCAAAACCCTAGGGTACACTCCGAAGAAACTAGCGCCCACTTGTTTCTTTCTTTTCTCTTCTTTTCTTTTTTTTTCTCATGCAAGAAACCTCTCTCACGCCACCCTTTTTTCTCAGTTGTCCCATGCGCACGCCCTCTCTTATCTCCTTTTTAAAACGATGCAAGACCACATCTTTGCAATATTTTTACCACGTGAGAGGATAAAGATAAGTGATTGCTCATTTGAATTCAAATGCCAACCAACTCATTCCTATCCACTCTACGCATGAGAAGAGAGGAGGTGTAACTTTTCTTGTGCATGGAGAATTTACACGAGAAACTCTTTCTCATGTAAAACAAATGGCACAAGGATAAGGCTAGGTGGCGCATGGATTGGTTGCTCATTCAAATTCAAACTTTCTTTTGAATTTGAATGGCCAACCAACCATCTTTATCCACCCATATGGCGCACAAATGTGGGGCATGGGAAGGCCTTTGTGTGGGAGAAAATTCATGAGAAGTTGCTTCTCGTGAATTCAAATGGGTGCAGAGAAGTGAGGTGGCGCAGGGAGTTGAATTCAAAAGGTGGTTTGATCATAATTGAATCAACCTAATCAAAATAGGTTAAGCATAATTAGACTAAATTAAATTCAACTTAATTAGGCTTAATTAGGCTCAATAAAGTTCTAATCAAATCAGAAATTGACTAAGCCCAACCCCTGATCAAATCAGAGATCAAACCACTTCGATGATTAGGTCAACACTTAACCTAATCGGGTCAAGACCAACTGAATCCAATTCAATTGGACTTGATCCAAAAATAATTACTCAATCAAATTGAGTTAATTAGTGATCAAATCACTAATTATACCTCTCATAAATACTGAGTCCAAATTCGATGGGCAATCGGGTATTAAAGTCCTTCGATATGAAACCTTGATCGAAGAGTCCCAAACCAGTGGGACTCTTGACCCCGGTACCCAAAATGTGTGGGACTCATGATCAGAGAATCTTGATTCTCAATCATAGAGTCTCAGACACGTAGGACTCATAGTCCACGAGTCTTAGGACTCTTCATCAGCCATCAGATCAGATAGGAACCTCTAATGTGTGTGACCCCACAGGTTCAAACCTAAGTCGGTAGAATAGGAACCAATTTTTGTACTAATCGAAGTGACCATCTAGCAATGGTATGCAACGTTCGAATAGGTCGAATAGTCATAATCGCAACATTCAGAACCTACGTGAATATGGTTACTGTATAATTCATCCCTTTTGACCCCTGTGTTTAGGATGACTCAGGGTTAAACTGTCAACCCTGATCAGATCATCCGAATCGTGCTCAATTCAAATAATCCTGTGACTCCTCACTAGGACTACCCTAGTCAAAATTTTGTTAAATTGAAACACGACTGTACACAGCTCCTGAACTGGAGTGGTCAATCCCATCTTGACACACGCACCGATAAGTCAAGTACTTGACTACACCCAGCAGCCTTCCATCACTGAATTAGAAATTCAGGTAGTTCAGTGCCTAAGTACAGTGAGTTGCTTACAAGTCACCATGGTGGTCTCAGATCGGAGGGACAGTTATACCCATATCCCATCAGAGCAATTCTTGACAGTAGAAATAGCTCCGGAGTCGGTCACGTTCAGTGCAGATGTACCCTTATATCTCACCTGTATGCCATACCAGTGTCTCCACACTCTTTGGTTAAGAGGACAACCAACCTATATAGCACACAACGACCTATGCTTGATAAACGTTATTATCCTTGGTAACAGCGTATCATTTGGTCGCGAACAGGTTTAAGGACTAAACAACAAATCCTCCTTTGTCGAGTCTAAATAGTCCTAAAGACTTCACCACAACACAGGAGTTCATTAGAAGATGAAATAATTTATGATGAAAAATATCAAAATAATTTTTATTAATTTATAATTCATATACTAATACAAAAAAGAGCACAACCTTCAACAGGCTGACGATTAGCTTTGGGACACTATTCCCAATAAGTTCCAATTAATTTTAGATTTTAAATATATATTAATCATATTATAGATCCTGGGTAGGTAGTCTAGATTAGATCTCACACATATTAGTTAGATTAAATAGTTTAATCTAATGCTTCTTGAAGGAAAAGTACAGCAATACTATGCATGCAATTTTTAAAATTTTATGCAGCAGATATATTAGATTAAATAATTTAATCTAATTTATATGTATAAAATTTAATCTAGACTACCATGCCAAGACCTATAATATAATTTAATATGAACTTAAGATCTAAAAATAAAAATCTGCATTGATCTAATCGATACTGCAGTCTAGATCTAACTGTTAGATCTATCAAAAACAATCAAACAAGTTTAGAAACCATTATCGAACTGTATACTGTTGATCTCTACTGGTCCAACACTTGGATAGGTACTCTTTCAGATTACTCACAGCCGTACGAAGATGTCTGACCTCTATAGATCATCCACACGAAGATAGGTGCAGATCAGGCTCTTTGGAAGTGCTAGCTTGCAAGGATCTTCAAAGGCTGATATCTTCTTCTTCTTTTGATCTCTTGGATACTCCAAAGGAAGAGAAGATCTAAAGGAGGAAGAGGAGAGAAGAGAGAGCTCTGAAGAAAAAATAAAACCAGTAAGGAACTCAAGATATGGGGTGTCCACTATTGAAGACCCTTTTAAATAATAAGGACTAGGGTTTTGGTTAAAGGTGAGGGTGCCAATATCTCCATGCCAAAACCACTTTTGGCATCCCAAAAAATTCCAAAAAAAGAGAGATGGCATGAGGAAGGGAATAGGAGTTTCTTATGCCAAAAAACTCTTCAAAAGATTTAAGAAAAAAATTGCTAGGCACCACCCTTCTTTCCAAACATAAAATTCTCTTTTCTTTTTATCTCCTTATCTTTAATTCAGATCGCATTCAAACTAGGCAGGAGATAGGATCATGACTTATCATGCTTTGCCACCCACCCTTGCTGGACCCTCTCTCATCACACCAAAAATCTTATGCCAAAACTATTATGGCATTGAGGATAGAGGTATGGGTCCAAGGTGGCACAAGAGACAAGGATAGAGTCCCTGCTGACTAGGACTCTTCATTTCCAAATTGATTCTAAACCAAACCAAAATGGGTTTGGATCCAATGATAGAAATGAACCTAATCTAATTAGGAGCTCAATTATCTCAATAAATTTCTAACCCAATTAGGAATTAGCTGAGTCCAAATTCTGATCAAATCAAGATCAAATTTTTTTTGTAATTAGGCTTGATCAAATCAAATCCAAACTAAGTCAAAGTGAATCTAATTCAATTAGACTTGATCCAAAACTCTTTACTCAATCAAATTGAGTCAATTAGCAATCTAATTACTAATTAATTTTTTATTAATAGTAGAGTCCCAGTCTCAGTCCAATGGGACTCTCCTCCAAAATCTCAATCTCAGTGGGACTCTTCACCAGAGTCACAATCCAATTGGACTCTTCAGCCATCAAATCTGACTTAATCTTCTAATGTATGTGGTCCTATAGGTTCGAATATAGACTGATAGTATAATAATAATTTTCTATACTAATCGATATAATCATCTAGCAATGAGATCTGATGTCCGGATAGGCCGAAAGATTGTAAAGCAACATTCTAGAACCTATTGGCGTATGGTTACTGTATAATTCATCCCTTTGACCCTAATGCTCAAGGTGATCTAGAGTTTGATTGTCAATCCTAATATAGTCGACCACATCATATGGATTATCCTGATCAATATTTTATTAAATTGAAATACACTGATCATATCTCCTACTAATTCAGAGGAATCAATTCTATTTTGACTCATGCACAGACTTGATAAGTACTTGATTACACCCAGTAACCTTCTGTCACTGAATTAGAAATTCAGATGATCCGACATTAAAGTACAGTAAGTTGCTTATAAGTCACTATGATAATCTCAGATCTGAGGGACACTTATATCCATATCCTTCATGAGCTACTCTTGACAGCAGAGTGTTCAGCAAATGGTCATGTTCGGTGCGAATGTACACCTACATGCCATACCAGTGTCTCCATACTTTTTGATTAAGAGGACAACCAACTCATATGACATACAATGACCTTAACTTGATATTGCTATCATCCTATTAACAGCATATTATTCGATCGCAAACACATTTTAAGGACTAAATAATAAATCCTTTTTTGTTGATAAAATATAGTTTTAAGGGCTTCATCACAACATAGGAGTTTAAATAAGATGGACAAAATATGATGAAAAAGTCAAATAACTTTTATTAATAAAAATTCATATACAATTATAAATGTGAGTACAATTATCAACAGGCTGATGATTGGCTTTGAGACATATTTTTCAATAATTCTCACTTGGACTAAAGCCAATCGGTACAGTATCGTATACCCATCTTCGACTTGTGATCATCGAACTCTTTGATTTTGAGAGCTTTAGTAAATAGATTGACTAGATTCTTCTTTCCATCGATCTTTTGAAGGTCGACGTCACCTCGATCCACGATCTTCCGGATAAGATGGTAGCGGCATAGAATATGCTTAGTGTGCTGATGGAGCTTCGACTTCTTGACTTGAGCAATGGCTCCAGTGCTGTCGTAGTATAACAGGACAGGACCATCGATGGAGGGTGCCACTTCGAGCTCGTCGATGAACTTTCATAAGTATACAGCTTCATTCGCAGTATCAGATGCCGCAATATACTTCACCTTGCAGATAGAGTCAGTCACAGTGTGCTACTTAAAATTTTTTCAGCAGATTGCTCTACCGTTCAGGGTAAAAATATAATTCGACACCCTCTTGCCATCGTCATGGTTTGACTGAAGGTTAGAGTCGGTGAACCTCACTAGTTTCAAGTCAATTTTATCATAAACAAACTATTGATCCTTAGTATTTTTCAAATACTTAAGGATGGTTTTTACAACCTTCCAATGGCTCTCTTCTGGATCAGACTGGTATCTACTCACTACTCCTAATGAGAATGCTACATCTGATCTTGTAAATATCATGGCATGTTGGAACATGATCTCGACTCCTCCCACGGACCTTTGGTGCAGCAGAACCAGCAATGAATAGATCTAAAGACTTCTGGACACGATCCAAGGCCCTTGACGAAATCAGCCCGGTTGCTGTCTTCTTCGTCAGCCTTTCGTTCCAGATGAAGAACGCCTTTGAAACCACCTCTAAAAAATCCAAGATCTGGTACCCAACTAGATCAGACCTAGATCGAGGTCCTCCAATTCATAGATCTCAAATTGGGATATTCTAGATGGAAAAAAAGATAGATGGAGAAAGACCTCACAGATCTATCCTACTGCAGCCTTTTTGTAGATCTGTTGATGGAGATCTCACCCGTGCCTCAAACGACCTCAGATCAACTCCAGATCTGAGAGAGACTTGTACCAACCTCTTCTCAAGAGATTTCAGGTCCTGAACCTAGTGTTTGGATGTCTGCAAGAGAGGGAGAGCAGATCTGGTAGGCGGCTGCAAGGGGGAAGGGGCTAGCGCCTCCCTTCCTTTCTTTCCTTTTATGGACTGGCGGCAAGAAACCCTAGGTTTCTTGCTCCTAGGGCATGGAAGATGGCTGGAGAGAGAGGGAGAAGAGAGAGAGAGACTTAGGAGAAAGAGTTATCTATTTTCTTGGCTTTTTTCAAAACTATACAAGTACATGTATATATAAACACCGGGTCAAGTGACCCAAACCCAAAACTCCCTTGACCAACTCTATGGGAGATTAGGTTAACCCAAGCCCATGTACACCCATGACTCAACCTAATCTCACCTATCCTGGGCTCAGACCTGGTCCATAAAGAGTTGGTCCCTTGAGGCCCACATAACCTAGACCTCAAGAACCCGAAAGGCCCACAGCCTTTCAACCTAGGGCCCAACTAGCCCTAGAGTCTCCATGAAGCCCTCATAAATGATGGACCTTGGCCTTAGCCTTGGTCCCTTGGGCCTTGGGCACACCACCTGGATCACAACAATCTCCACCTTGGTGTCCCAAGGCCTCAATCAGCTCCACTCTGTCCATCAGCCGAATCAGCTCAACACATCTCTGAAAGCTATCCTGTGGAAGTACCTTCGTAAGTGCATCAACTGGGTTCTCCTTGGTGTGTACCTTTACCAGCTCTACCTCGCCATCCTCCACAAGCTCCCTGATCCAATGATATCGAATGTTGATGTGCTTTGTCCTTGCATGATATACTGAGTTCTGTGCTAATAGAAGTGCACTCTGGCTGTCACAGTGCACTCTAATGGCCTCCTGAGTAAGGCTCATCTCCATCAACAAACCCTTCAACCAAATTGCCTCCTTAGCTGCTTCTGTTAGCCTGATGTACTCCACCTCTGTAGTGGATAGGACCGTGATAGGCTGCAGACTCGATCTCCAAGAAATAGGACCTCCATACAGGCTAAAGATGAAGCCTGTCGTAGACCTCCGGGTATCCACATCTCCATCGAAGTCTGCATTTACATAACCACCAATCAGCCCCTGAGCCTCCCTGGACATGTCAGAGTATCCCACTACACTCCTCGCTGTCCGTAGCAAATGCCAACTCCAACTGAACCTACCAGGTATCTGAATATCCACTTCAGAGCTCTCTAGTGCTCCCTGCCAGGCTGCGCCATGAACCTGCTAACCTGACTCACTGCATGAGCGATGTCTGGCCTACAACAGACCATCGCATACATCAAGCTCCCAACTCTTGAAGCATAAGGGACCTTCTCCATCTCCTGAGCCTCCACCTCAGTCTGTGGCGCCATGGTCTTTGAGAGTCTGAAGTGACCGGCAAGTGGCAGCTCCACCGGCTTTGCTCCCTTCATCCCGAACCTCTCTAAGACCTTCTGTATGTAGCCCCCCTGAGATAGATGCAGCACCCTCTGGGCTCGGTCTCTGAAAATCTCCATGCCTAGGATCTTCCTTGCAGGGTCCAAATCCTTCATCTCAAACTCCCGAGATAAGGATGCCTTCAGATCCTGCACAACCTTCCTACTCTTGCATGCTATAAGCATGTCATCCACATACAAGAGTAAGAACAACCTAGAACTATCCTCAAGAGACTAAACATAAACACAGGGATCAAACTCGCACCTGGAAAGTCCAATGCTGCGCACATAGGAGTCGAACCGCTTGTACCATTGCCTCGGCGACTGCTTCAGCCCGTACAGTGACTTCTGCAACAGACAAACGTTTTCCTCTGATCCTGGATCCCTAAAACTGGGTGGCTGCTCCATGTAAATCCTCTCCTCCAAATGCCCATGGAGGAACGCCGTCTTGACATCCATCTGCTCCAGCTCTAAATCCTGAGCTGCTACGATGCTCAGCAACACTCTGATGGAAGTGTGTCTGACGACGGGAGAGAAGACCTCGCTGAAGTCGATGCCTTCCTTCTGGGAGTATCCCTTGGCCACTAACCTCGCCTTGAATCTGATACCTCCCTGCTCTGAAGGCCCTTCCTTGCAACTGTAGACCCATTTGCAGCCAATGGGCCTCTTCCCCTGTGGCAACTGCACCAATCACCACGTCTGGTTCTTGTGGAGAGACTGCATCTCCTCGGACATTGCCTGGACCCATCGCTCTCTGTCCTGGCTCTCTATAGCCTCCTGATACATATATGGGTCTCCATTCACTGTCACCAGGGCATATGATAGCATCTCCTCGAAGCCATATCGGTCTGGTTGCCTGATGGTCCTCTTGGACTTGTGTAGGGCAACACCGATATCAGTCCTCGATCCAGCTCGCTCCTGCTGGACCTCTCCATCTCGATCATTCATCCGAGTCCTCTCCACCTATGGAGACACCTTAGGTAGGTTCTCCACCTGAATGTCATGTCCTCCCGTAGTACCTGCAAGAGGCAAAATAAAAGAGGTAAGCTGTCCAGCAGCGTCCTGCTGGACCTCCTCCTGCTCTTGCTGCTCCTCCATGCCTGCTCGCCTCCGTAGGACTGACTCCTCATCAAAAGTCACATCCCGACTAATGATGACCTTCTTTTCCAAGGGATCCCACAGCCTGTATCCCTTGACTCCTCGCAGATAGCCTAGAAACACCATCTTACGTGATCTGGCATCTAGCTTGCTCCGCTCACCAGCTCCAGTGTGCATATAGGCCGTGCACCCAAGTACCCATAGATGGTCCAGCCCAACTGTCCTCCCAGACCACACCTCCTCTGGAAGCCTGCCATCCAACCTGGTGTGAGGTGATCGATTGACCAAGTAACCTGCTGCATCAACTGTGTCAACCCAGAACTCCTTTGGAAGCCCTGCCTGTAGCCTCATGCATCGTGCCTTTTCCAAAAGTGTTCTGTTCATCCTCTCAGCCACCCCATTCTGCTGTGGAGTTCTCTTAATTGAGAAGTATCTCCTGATCCCACACTCCTCACAGTAATCTTGGAACTCTCTGCTGGTGTACTCCCCGCCATTGTCTGACCTCAGACACTTCACGCTCCTCCCCTGCTCCTTCTCCACCTCAGCTCTCCAGATCTTAAACTTGGTGAAGACCTCTGACTTCTCTCTCATGAAGTAAATCCAAAGCTTCCTTGAGAAATCATCAATCAGGGTCATGAAGTATCTGGCCCCATTCCTAGCTAAAACTGGGGCTGGTCCCCACACATCCGTGTATACTAACTCCAGAGGGGCTGCACTCTGGGCTGTACTGATGGTGAACTGAACTCTCCTCTGCTTTCCCATCTGGCAAGGCTCATAGATCTCCCCTGTAGCACCATCCTCCAGATCAGAGATGAGTCCTCTCCTGCTCAACTCCCTTAGCTCCCTGTCACCCATGTGGCCTAGGCGGTAGTGCCACATCCTGTAAGTCCCCTCCTGGTCCTGTGCTGCAGCTGCTACATCAGACTCTCCGGTCACCACAGATCCCTCCATGCGATAGAGGTTATTGTCCAACCTCCTGCCTCTCATCACTACTATAGCTCCATTGGAGATGTTCAGTACTCCGCTTCTAGCCCTACTGCTGAAGCTGTATCCACTGCGCTCCAAGTAGCCTAGTGACACCAGATTCTTTTCCAGCTCCGGGATGTGCTTTACATTTGTCAATGTCCTCACAATCCCATCAAACATCCTCACCCTGACTGTCCCTATCCCAGCCACCTTGCAAGGATGATTGTCGCCTAGAGTCACTGATCCCTCATCTGTCTTGGTGTATGTAGCAAACCAAGACCTATGTGGTATGTAGTGATGTGAGCACGCAGAGTCTAGTGTCCACTCCTTTGTATACTGCCTGTGACCATCTGATACTACAAGTAGATCATCCTCCACCTGCTGCCCAGCAACTGCACTCACTGATTCTGAGCCACTTCTTTCTCCCTTCTTGCTCTTCCATAGTGGACATTCTCGCTTGAAGTGCCCGAACTCGTTGCACTTGAAGCATTTCACCTCTTTCTTTCCCTTCCTGGACTTGGACCGCCCCCTGAACTTGCTTCTGCCTCTACCTCTACCTGTCCTCTCCCCTACTGCCAAACCCTCCTGGGGAGCCCGATCTCTGGTCAACTTTTCTCTCTGCCCATTCGACCTCAGCACCGAGACCATGTCCTCATACTCCAGAGTCTCCTTACCGTAGAGCAGTGTAGTCACCAAAGAATTATATGATCCAGACAGCGAACATAGAAGCAATAGAGACTTGTCCTCCTCATCCAGCTTCACCCCGATATTCACCAACTCCGTGCACAACTGGTCGAACCTCTGAATGTGGCCAATCACATCAGATCCCTCCTGCATCCGAAGACTGTACAACCTCTTCTTCAGCATCAGCTTGTTGCACATATTCTTCCCCATGTACATGGTGTGCAATTTCGACCAAAAGCCCTTCGGGGTCTTTTCTTTCAGCACCGAATACAACGTCGCATCCGTCAAACATCCTCTGATCACCGAGCATGCTTTCTTCTCCAACGATGCCCACTGTCTATCTGTCATTCCCTCAGGCTTCTCATCCAAAGCCTGATCCAGATCTGCTTGCACCAGAAGATCCTCCACCCGGATTTTTCACATGAAAAAATTTTCCTTGCCATCAAACTTTTCAAAATCAACCTTCATATTGCTGCCCATGACTGGATCCAAGCCAAACAAGCAATATAAATTCAAGAAGTGTAGAATATACTCTGATGGTACCTTGCTGAAAATTTTCAGCACTTGGGATCTTCAACTTCTCATGCTTGGAACCGCTTCCTCACCACCGTGGCTCTGATACCAACTATTAGAGCACAATCCCGGCTCCTCCCATGGACCTTTGGTACAACGGAACCAGCAACAAATAGATCTGGAGACTTCTAGACACGATCCAAGGCCCTTGACGAAATCAGCCTGGTTGCTGTCTTCTTCATCAGCCTTTCGTTCCAGATGAAGAACACCTTTGAAACCACCTCTAAAAAATCCAAGATCTGGTACCCAACCAGATCAGACCTGGACCGAGGTCCTCCAATTTGTAGATCTTGAATTGGGGTATTCTAGATTAGGAAGAAGATAGATGGAGACAGACCTCACAGATCTGTCCTGCTGCAGCCTTTTTGTAGATCTGTTGATGGAGATCTCACCCGCACCTCAAACGACCTCAGATCAACTCCAGATCTGAGAGAGACTTGTACCAACCTCTTTTGAAGAGATTTCAGATCCTGAACCTGATGTTTGGTGCCTACAAGAGAGGGAGAGCAGATCTGGTAGGCGGCTGCAAGGGGGAAGGGGCTAGCGCCTCCCTTCCTTTCTTTCCTCTTATGGACTGGCGGCAAGAAACCCTAGGGTTTCTTGCTCCTGGGGCTTGGAAGATGGCTGGAGAGAGAGGGAGAAGAGAGAGAGAGACTTGAGAGAAAGAATTATCTATTTTCTTGACTTTTTTTAAAATTATACAAGTACATGTATATATAAACACCGGGTCAAGTGACCCAAACCCAAAACTCCCTTGACCAACTCTATGGGAGATTAGGTTAACCCAAGCCCATGTACACCCATGACTCGACCTAATCTCACCTATCCTGGGCTCAGACCTGGCCCATAAAGAGTTGGTCCCTTGAGGCCCACATAACCTAGACCTCAAGAATCCGAAAGGCCCACAGCTTTTCAACCTAGGGCCCAACTAGCCCTAGAGTCTCCATGAAGCCCTCATGAATGATGGACCTCGGCCTTAGCCTTGGTCCCCTGGGTCTTGGACACACCACCTGGATCACAACATGGCATATATTATAGAACTCACAGCCAAAGCATATGGAACTCTACTCATACGCTCTCTTTGAGAGAGAAATTTCATGGCCTATTGGGAGATAGCTTTTTCTGAAATTCTTCACACTGAATCGTTTCAGTACGATATCTATATATGTGGATTGAGACAATTCAAGCAATATTTTCGATCTATCTTTATAGATCTTCAATCCAAAGATATGGGATGCTTCTTCCAAGTCCTTCATAAAGAATGTGATGACAATCAGACTTTTATTTCTTATAATATAGGGATGTCATTCCTGATTAAGAGAATATCATCCATATATAGAATGAGGAATACAACCACAGAGTCATTTACTCATTTGTAAATATAGGATTTTTCTCCATTCCTAATGAAGCCATACATTTTAATAACTTTATCAAAACGCATGTTCCAACTCCTAGATTCCTTCTTTAATCTATAAATAGATTTTTAAAGCTTGCACACTTTGAACTCATCTATGGATGTGAAACCCTCAGACTGTATCATATACACCTCTTCTTCCATCTTTCTACTTAGAAAAATTATTTTCACATCTATTTACTAGATTTTATAGTCCATGTGTGCCGTTATCGCAGGCATAATCCGAATAAATTTGAGTATTGCCACTGGAGAAAATATCTCAGCATAGTCAATACCATAATGCTGATGATAATCTTTGACAATCAAATGAGCTTTATAGGTCTCCACCTTTCCGTCAATGCCCTTCTTCCTTTTGAAGATCCACTTACACTTTATTGGTTTAACCCCTTCAGGTGGGTCAACTTATATCCATACATCATTGACTTTCATGGACTTCATTTTAGATTTCATGGCTTCAAGTCATTTATCAGAGTTAGACCTCTACATTGCATCTATATAGATGATCAGATCCTCATTGTTCTCATCGAGTTCAACAAGATCCCCATCTCGGATCAAAAAACTGTAGTATCTGTCTGGTTGACATGATACTCTATCGGATCTTCTTAACGGTGCCTCTACAACATGTTTCGGGTTTGACATCGTCAAATTTGATTCTGTAAGTTTATTAGACTGTGTCAGTTCTACATGTTGAACTTTCTCAAGTTCAACCTTAGAGATATTAATTCCTTCTTTAAGAAATTTTTTTTCTAAAAAGACTGCCCTAAGACTGACAAATATCTTTTGTTCATCAGTAAAGTAGAAGTAATATTCCTTAGTTTCTTTGGGATACCCTATAAAATTATATTTATCAGATCTGACTCCAAGTTTATTTGTTTTCAAATATTTGACATAAGTCAAACACCCTCAAATCTTAAGGTGAGAAAGTTCTGACTTACGTCCTATCTATATCTCATATTGTGTTTTATTTACAGATTTACTAGAAATCCTATTAAGCACATAACAAGCCGACTCGAGTGCATATCTCCAAAAAGATATCGATAGACTAGAAAAGTCCATCATAGATCGAACCATGTCCAACAGAATTTGATTTCTCCTTTTCGATACACTGTTATGTTGTAGCATTCTAGGAGGTGTCCATTGAGAGAGAATCCCATTCTCCTCAAGATATGTCAAAAATTCACGAGAAAGATATTCACCTCTTTGATCTGATCAAAGAGTTTTAATATTCTTTTCAGTTTGTTTCTCTACCTCATTATGAAATTGTTTGAAATTCAGACTTGTATTTCATCAAGTAGATGTATCTATACCTAAATAGGTCATCTATGAACATAATAAAATAATGATACCCTCCTCTAATACTAATGTTCATGGGTCCACATACATCAGTATGTACATGACCTAGCACATCACTGGCTCGTTCATTTTTTTCAGTAAAAGATGACTTGGTCATCTTTTCAAGTAGACAAGACTCATAGGTTGGCAATGATTCATAATTATTGTTATCAAAAATTTCTTCTTAAGCTAACCTGTTCATCCTGTTTTTGTTGATATGACCTAGCCTACAATGCTAAAGGTAGGCATCCGTGATATGGACTATTTTAGGGTGTTTATTAGATGTCTACATTATATTAGGCCGTGATACAACATAAATTCTATTATTTAACTATCCATATATTATAATAACACCATTCAAAATGATAGCACAAAAGTTTTTCTTTATTAAAATTTTTTAATTCGATTTGATCAAAAGGCCTACAGAAATGATATTTAAAAGAAAATCGGGACAGTAATAATAATCATTTAGAACAATAAAATGAGACTTAAATACAAGCTTGATAATTTTTAAAGCTAGAACTGAAATTGATCTTCCATCTTCAATATTTAGGAATCTCTCACTGTCTCCAAATCTCCTACTGACCTGAAGATCCTGCAACGAATTGCAAATGTTAATAGAGCTACCAGTATCTAATACTAGGTCATTATATCAAAAACTGAGAAGTTACAAGGTGTTATCATATAATTATCTTGTCCAACAACCAATTGCTTCTTCTTCTTTGGCCTGTTCGGGTCAAGGAAAGCTAAGTATTGATGACAGTTCCTCTTCTAGTGACCCTGCTTCTTGTAATAGAAGCACTCTGTCCGACTTTGGTCAGCCTTAAACTTGGACTTCTGAGTTTGACTCCTAGCACTTTGCACCTTCTTATTTTTCTTTTTCTTCCCTTTCTTAAAGGGACGACGTCCATCCGTAGAAGATCCTCCCACTACATTCATCGTCTCCTTGTGAGCTGGTGATTCTTCTCAAAAGTCTATAGCAACCCCAACAGACCGTGGTAGTTGACTACAGGCTTCGTCATTCTGAAATGACTAAGAAATGGTAGATAGGATTTGGACAGGAAGTTCAAGATTGCATCCTTGCCCACCTATTTGTGTAAGGGGAAGCCGAGCTTGCTCAGATGCTCGATCTGTTCAATCATGTACAACACATGATCAGTGACTGATGCTCCCTCCCTCATCCGAGCATTGAAAATGATGCAACTAGTCTTATGCCGCTCAACATCGTCGGGAGTACCAAAAGACTCTCTCAACATCTTGAGCATGTCTTCTAGCTGAGCCTCTTCAAACTTTTGACTGAACTCATCATTCATTGAAGCCTGCCTTATACAATGAACCATAGTACGATGTTGAGCCACTTCAAATAAGCATCTCGAACTGCACCACGGGCATTGGGAGCAGGCTCCTCAGGTGCTGGATCTATAATGATATACAAAATCCACTCATGCTCTACGATGATTTTAAGTTTTGATACCAGTTATCGAAATTAGATCCCGTCAACTTCTCACTGTCCAACAATGATCGGAGCGACAAGTTTGAGGCTATATCTACACAAAAGAAAAATCCAAAACTTAATCAATATATGAATTAATTAAGTCTAAAGATATGGACTTTAGTCTAAAGATTTTTTTACTATTTTATACGAATTGATAGCCTCTACCTCCAACTTGAGGAATTACTTTAATTCCTTAGCGGTACTAGAATTCACACAGACTACACACAAGTTCGATTTTGACTGGCTCACCCATATACATCTATGGGCAGGTTTATCAACCAATTATTTTACCAAATAATTTTTAGTAAATGATTTAGCCCCAGGTAACTTTTCAGTTGACTTTAGTCTTCTCTGCAAGTCCTGATTAGATCCAACCATTAATATGATCATACTTACGAATCTAACTATCAAATGATCAGGCTCGACTTTGACTGGCTAATCTGACTACTAGCTAGAGAGACTCGACTAAATCATCATATTATAAATGATAATTTCAATAACAGATGAGCATCAGGCCTTTGGGCCTCCAATGATCATCATACTAATGGATCCATTATCATCCAACTTAATGGGAGACCATAACTATCATTGTTATCACCATAACTATCTTATTTAAGAGACCTAATAATTTAAAGAATTTAATTATAAATTAAGAGAAGAGAAAAGGAGAGATCAACTAGTAAACCGCAATCCTCCCACTGACTTCATCAAGTCATTGAATCAGATTAAGGTCATGCTGGTTGAACTGGCACCTAAATCAGTCATACTGATCAACCTTAATGGCATGGGTCAACTCGAATCATTTAGCATTCTAATCAAAATATAATTCATCAAATTGGTCAGATAAGTGAGATTGATGGGAAGGTCTGCTAAGCTTGTCTTAGACACCATTAAAATGGTCAGATAAGCTGCTCCCAATTAAAAATCATTGATCAAAATGTTAAACTTACCTTAGACACAAATTGGTTAATTAGTTTCGATTTAACCAACCTAATATTTCAGATTCAACTACTAAGCCATAGTCAAAGTCTATTTGATCTAATCAAAGATATGGACTTGACCATCTACAATTATTATATTAGAAAAATTTTGATTTAATCTAATTCAATATTTAGTTAGACTTAATCAATTTTTCTACATGATCAATTAGCTCATTGATTCTAACCTTAGGTCTAACCCAATTAAGAGGATCTGATTTGAGCTAACCCATACCCCATGTTTTATGCAATGTCATTAGATCTTAAATCATAATTCTAGATCTAATCGATTCAATACTTAATTCTTAATTAAGTTTAGCATCAACATGGTTTAGGTTTTGAAATTATTTTTCATGTAAACTTTTTATATTAAATCATAAAATCCTTATAGATCATATTTAAATTTATATGATTTTAAATCAAAATAATTTTGATTATCAAGATTAGATGTAACTAATTTTTTTTGCAACTTGCATCACGTACAATAAATTCTAAGATTTTAAGATCTAAGATTTTACAAGAAAATAAGTTTTCTTTTTACTTTCTTCTTTATGGGATCTCACAATGGAACCCCTACACACCATAAGAGCACCCTATTGAATGGGAGGAGAGGGTCATGTAACCATACTTGCTCCTATGACCGGACGGCCCGGTGATTACCCAATCCGAGTATTTTGCTACTCAGATCATCTAATCTAATATGATCAAAAATCAGATCTGAAAATAAAATATATTTAGATCTAATCTAAATAATAGATAATCAGATCTAACATCATATAATTAGATCTAAAAATATATTAAATCATATCATAAGGAACAAGGCTTTGACACCAATTAAAGGAAAAGTACGACAGTACTATGCATGCAATTTTAAAATTTTACATAGTGGATATGTTAGATTAAATAATTTAATCTAATTTACATGCATAAGATCTAATCTAGACTACCATATCAAAATCTATAATATAATTTAATATGAACTTAAGATATAAAAATAAAAATCTACATCGATCTAATCGATGTTGCAGTCTCTAACTCTTAGATCTATCAAAAATAATCAAACAAGTTCAGAAACCATTATTGAACTGTATACTATTGATCTCTGCAGATCCAACACTTGGATAGGTACTCCTTCAGATTGCTCACAGCTACACAAAGATGTCCGACCTCTACAGATCGTCCACACAAAGATAGGTGCAGATCAAGTTCCTCAGAAGTGCTAGCTTACAAGAATCTTTAAGGGCTGATCTCTTCTTCTTCTTTTGATCCCTTAGATGCTCCAAAGGAAGAGAAGATCTAGAGGAAGAAAAGGAGAGAAGAGAGAGCTCTGGAGAAAAAATAAAACCAGCAAGGAATGCAAGATATGGGGCATCCACTATTGGAGACCCCTTTAAATAACAAGGACTAGGGTTTTGGTCAAAGGGGAGGGTGCCAATATCTCCACGCCAAAACCACTTTTGGCATCCCAAAAATTTCCAAAAAAAGAGAAATGGCATGAGGAAGGGAATAGGAGTTTCTCATGCTAAGAAACTCTTCAAAATATTTAACAAAAAAATCCCTAGGTGCCACCCTTCTTTCCAAACATAAAAATATCTTTCCTTCTTATCTCCTTATCTCTAATTCGGATCGCATTCAAACTAGACAGGAGATAGAATCATGACTCATCATGCTTTACCATCCACCCTTACTGGGCTCTCTCTCATCATGCTAAAAATCTCATGCCAAAACTATTTTGACATTGAGAATAGAGGCATGGGTCCAGGGTGGCGCAGGAGATAAGGATAGAGTCCCTGCCGACTGGGACTCTTCATTTCCAATTTGATTCTAAACCAAATCAAATCTGGTTTAAACCCAATGATAGAAATGAAGCTAATCTAATTAGAAGTCTAATCATCTTAATAAATTTCTAACTAAAATTAGAAATTAGCTGAGTCCAAGTCTTGATCAAATTATGATCAAATTTTTCTTGCAATTAGGTTTGATCAAATCAAACCCAAACTAAGTCAAAGTAAATCTAATTCAATTAGACTTGATTCAAAACTCTTTGCTCAATCAAATTGAATCAATTAGCAATCTAATTTTTAATTAATTCTTTATTAATTGTAGAGTCCTAATCCAGTGGAACTCTCCTTCAATGTCCCAATCTCAATGAAACTCTTTACCAGAGTCACAATCCAATTGGACTCTTCAGCCATCAGATCTGATCTAATCTTCTAATGTATGTGACCCCATAGGTTCAAACCTAAGCTAGTAGTATAGAAATAATTTTTTATACTAATCGATGTAACTATTTAGCAATAGGACCCAACGTCCAGGTAGGCCGAAAGATTGCAAAGCAACATTCTAGAGCCTACTAGCATATAGTTATCGTATAATTTATCTTTTTGACTTTAATGCTTAAAGTGACCTAGTGTTTGACTGTCAACCCTAATATAGTCAATCACATTGTATTTCAACCTTTCAAATCCATCATATGGATTCTCCTGGTTAAGGTTTTACTAAATTAAAATACACTGATGCATATCTCTTACTAATTCAGAGAGGTTAATTCCATCTTGACTCACGTACTGACTTGATAAGTACTTAACTGCACCCAGTAATCTTTCGTCACAAAATTAAAAATTCAGATGATCTGACACTAAAGTACAGTGAGTTGCTTACAAGTCATCGTGGTGATCTCAAGTCTGAGGGATACTTATACCTATACCTTTCATGAGCTATTTTTGACAGTAGAGTGCTCGATAAATGATCACGTTCGATGTGAATGTACACCTACATTTGACCTGCATACCATACCAGTGTCTCCACACTCCTTGGTTATGAGGACAACCAACTCATATGACATACAACGATCTCAATTTGATATTACTATCATCTTATTAACAACATATCATTTGGTCCGAACATATTTTAAGGACTAAATGATAAATCTTTCTTTGTCGATAAAATATAGTCCTAAGTACTTCATGACAACACAGGAGTTCAAATAAGATGGACAAAATATGATAAAAAAATTCAATAACTTTTATTAATAAAAATTTATATAATTATAAATATGAGTACAATCATCAATAGGCTGATAATTGACTTTGAGATATATTTTCCAACACTTCCACTATCAAAAATTTTAAAAAAACATGCATGATACTGCCTAGTTTTCCTTCAATTGGTATCAGAGCCTAAATCGCATGACATGATTTTTTATACTCTTAAGATCTAAAATTTAATTTTATTAGATCTGATATTTGATGTCTAAGATCTAAAATTAGTTATAGATCTGATCGCACAAATTAAAATAAGATTATCCTACTATAAGGTTTATCCCTTACATTGAAAAGGCTATCTTAGTTTGTGCTGATCTTGATAAATTCTGATTTTAATTCAAGTATGTGATATTTATAATCTAATTTTTATTATTTAGATTAGATCTAAATAATATTTTTGCTTAGATCTGATTTTTAATCAGTCAGATTAGATGAAAACTAATTTTTTTGAAAAACTCTAGATTTTGAAACCCTAGGATTGTGTATGTGATACATTGTACAAAAAATTATAGCATCTAATCATTGAAAATAAAATTTAAAATCATAAATATATTTAGATTAGATCTAAAATAATTTATAATTAATTTTATTATGATTTATATATAATTATTTTGATCTAAAAATATTATAATTATTGTAGTTAGCCTGTTAAGTTGACTCAATTTTATTTGAGTCGCCTCAAAACCCTAGTTAGTCGGTTCAATTTTTGCTGAGCTGACTCAATTATACAGGCTGAGAAAAATTGGGTTTAACCATGTATTAGCATGATTCTCTTAAATCCAATAGAATTTTACTAAATCTTAACCTAATTAGAACTTCATAAGTTCAATTGGTTAATTCAAGATTAATCCCTTAATGTGTGACCCCATAGGTTCCATTCTATCTGATAGTAAAATATATTATGATCTCCATCACAATATTATTGAAACTCCTTTCGATGGATTGGAATAATTTCAACTCTACCCTTTGAGGGTCATCGATCATCAAGATGATGCCTGATGAGTCCCATAATCGATTAGTGATACTTAGTAGTATGTAGTGGTAATCCAGTAGAATAAAAGTGTGAACCTCTAGGTGTAGTTATCGTATGATTCAGTTTGAAGAAAAGAAAAATTATTTCTCTTCGGATAGCCTAGGTTGTATCTAAAATTTTTTTACAAATTATATAAATAAGGATAAAATCTTTACTTGAATAGTAGCAAAACTGGAGATCAAATCTTTAATAATTTAAATTAACCTTCATGGAGGTCTGGAAGTATAGACCCTCTACTTCGCATGCACGCCAGACAATGCAGAAAAGTGGGATGAACTCTGATCAAAGAATCTTTATAACCCAATCAAATGAGAGAGGAGAGGTGCTAGTGTGATGCCTCACACCAGCAAGGAGGGATGCTAAAAGAGGGCCCACAACAAGGTGAGGATGGGCGGCAAGGAGGAGGACACGCCAAAGGGAAGGGGCGCCCACTAGCTCTCACGCCTCTCTCTTTTTCTCTTTTCTCAATCTGATTTTTGCTATTTGATTTCTATGCATCCATAGGTAGAGACCCTCTTTATTTATGGATGATTCTCATGATCTATTAAGTATAGGACTCCTAATTCAAATATACTTTGAATCCATCTAATACTCATGAAAGAAGGACTCCAACATAAGATAGAATTGGAGCCACATAAGGCACCCACAATGCACCCATTCCCACACCCATATAAGACGTCTACAACCAGCACCATGCTAGGTGCTGGTCGACTCAAGAGAGAGAAAAATTTTAGTACAAGTAGGATTCTTAGTATCTCATCTAAAATGGATCCGATTCGAATCTAATTCGAAGCTGGTTCGAAATAATTTTGAAAAACTGTCAATCCCAAACTCTTTAGAACTTTTATATCCAGTCTAACTTAGAATTTTAGATCTAATTAAGTTTAATTAATTTAAATCTAATATAAAATTAATTAGTACTTAAATTCAATCTCTTATATGCTCCATGAATCATAGATTAGAAACTGTTCATCTTTGGGATTGAACCTGAACCTCATGTGTAGTGCTAGCTAGACATAATCAACTCTTCAATTTCGTTCGACTCATAACTTAATTCTCAATCAAGTTAACTTATATATTCAATCAAGTCAAGTATTTCTAAATTAAACCTATAAACATAGGCTAATTCTTTTCTATGGTGTCTAACTTGTATGCGTGACTCTATAGGTTCAAACACTAAGCCAGTAGCACATGAATCAATTCTTGCACTAATCGAGATAATATCTAGTAATGATTTTCGACGTTCAGATAGGTCAAATTATCGTAAAGAAATATTTTAGAACTTATGCACATGGTTACCGCATAATTCATCTCTTTGACCCTAAATGCTCTAGGATGATCTTAGATTAACTGTCAACTGAGATTGCTTCATCCACATTATATTTCAACCTTTCAAATCTATCTCATGAATTATCTTGGTCAAGACTTTACTAACTTGAAATACAGTGATACATCAACTCCAATAATCTGGAGGGGTCAATCCCATCTTGATCCACATACAGACTTCGCAAATACTTGACTATACACAATAGCCTTCCGTTACTGCATTAGAAATCCAGATAGTTCGGCACCAAAATACAGTGAGTTGCTTGCAAGTCACTATGGTGATCTCAGATCTGAGGGACACTTATGTCCATACGCTTCGCGAGCAGCTTTTGATAGCAGAATATTCAGCAGGTGAGTCACTTATTTAGTGATGATGTACTCCTACATCTCACTTGTATGCCATACCAATGTCACCACACTCTTTGGTTAAGAGGACAACCAACCCATATGGCACACAACGACCTCTACTCGATAAATATCATTGTCCTATAATGATGTATCATTTGATCGCGAATATGTTTAAGAACTATACGATAAATTCTCTCTTTATCGTTCACTAACATAGTTCTAAGGACTTCATCACAATATAAGAGTTTAAGGAAGATATAACTTTGTGATGAAAAAATATCAGAATAACTTTTATTTATTAGTCAATAACTCATATACAAAGATGAACTCAATTGTTACACGATTTATTTAGGACACAATTCCCAACAACTCTCATTTGGACTAAAGTCAATCGGGACAGTATCTTATACCTATCTTCTATTTGAAATCATCGAACTCTTTGATCCCAAGAGTTTTAGTGAAGGGGTCGGCTAGGTTCTCCTTTCTGTCGATCTTCTGAAGCTCGACATCACCTCGGTTCATGATCTCTCATACCAGATGATAGTGATGTAGAACATGCTTGGTGCGATGGTGTGATTTTGATTCTTTTGTCTGAGCTATGGCACTGGAGCTGTCACAATACAGCAGAATAGGGCCATCAATGAAAGGTGTAACTCCTAGCTCGATAATGAAATTTTGCAACCACACCATCTCCTTTTCAGCATCTGATGTAGCATTGTATTCCATTTTGTATATAAAATTAGCCATAATATGTTGCTTGAAACTCTTCTAGCAAACAACTCCTCCATTCAAGATAAATACGTAGCCCGACAAGCTTTTACAGTCATCACAATTTGATTAAAAATTGGAATTAGTATATTCCACAAGTTTTAAGTCAGTGTCTCCATAAATAAGTCATTGATCTTTAGTATTTCTCAAATACTTAAAAATTTCTTTCACAATCTTTCAATGCTTCTGATCTGACAGATTGGTCCTACTCATTACCCATAGTGAATAGGCCACATTCGACCTTGTACACATCATAGTATACATGATAGATCCCATTGTCAAAGCATATAGTATTCTACTCATATGCTCTCTCTCTTCAGGAGTTGTCAGATAATCCTCTTTGGAAAGAGTAATTTCATGACCTATTGAAAGATAGCCTCTCTTGAAATTATCCATGTTGAATCTCTCCAACACGGTATCGATGTACGTGGATTGCGACAATCTAAGTAACATTCTAGATCTATCCCTATAGATCTTCATCTCAAGGATATAGGATGCTTCTCCCAAGTCCTTCATGGAGAACTGTGATAATAACCATAGCTTCACACTCTGTAAAGTTGGGATGTCATTTTTTAGTAATAGTATGTCATCCACATACAATACAAAAAAGATGACAATAGAATCGGTAGCCCACTTATAGATGCAAGGCTCTTCTCTATTCCTAATGAAGCAATACGTTTTGATCACCTTATCAAAATACATGTTTCAACTCCTAGATGCCTACTTAAGTCCATAAATAGATCTATTCAGCTTACACACTTTTGACTCATCTATGGAGTGAACCCTTCAGGTTGTATCATATACACCTCTTCTTCCAACTTTTTATTAAGGAAAGCGATTTTGACATCAATTTGTCAGATCTCATAATCTAAGTATGCAGCAATAGCTAGCATAATTCGGATGGACTTGAGCATTATCATAGGAGAAAATATCTTATCATAGTCAATACTATAACACTGATGGTAATCCTTGGTAACTAGATGGGCTTTATATGTCTCTATCTTCCCGTCTGCTCCTCTTTTCCTTTTGAAAATCTATTTATACTTTATGAATTTTATCCCTTCTGGTGGATTAACTAGTGTCCATATACTATTGATCTCCATGGACTCCATCTCGGACTTCATGGCCTCAAGCCATTTTTGGGAGTTGGACCTTTACATGGCCTTCATATAGGTGATTGGATCCTCATCGTTCTCATTAAGTTTAATAAAATCACCATCTTGGATCAAGAAATCATAGTATCCGTCCGACTGATGCGGTACTCTACCAAATCTCCTTAATAATACCTCTACTGGCTCCAAACTCGATTCTCCAATCAAATTCAATTCTGTGTATCAGTCCTTCCACCTCTTGAACTTCATCAAGTTCAATTTTACAGGTATTAGCTCCTTCATTGAGGAACTTCTTTTTCAAAAAGACTATCCTACTGCTGACAAACACCTTTTGCTCTGTAGTGAGGTAGAAGTAGTACCCTTTAGTTTTCTTAGGGTATGCCATGAACAAGCATTTATTGGATTTAGGTCCAAGCTTATCTGTCTTTAAACGCTTGACATAAGCTGGACACCCTTAGACCCTAAGGTGTGAGAGCACCAGCTTATGCCTAGTTCGTATCTCATATGGAGTTTTATCGATAGACTTGCTTGGCACCTTTATTGGGAATTGTGTCCTAAAGCTAATCATTTGATGATTGTGCTAATTATAAATGTATATGAATTGATAAATAATAAAGTTATTTGATATTTTTCATCATAAAGATTCATCTTCTAACAAACTCGTATGTTGTGATGAAGTCCTTAGGACTACTTTTATCGATAAAGGAGGATTTATCGCATAGTCTTTAAATTATTTCACGACCAAATGATACGCTATTACTAGAATGATAGTGATATTAAGTGTAGATCGTTGTGTGTCATATGCGTTAATTTTTTTCGTAACCAAATGGTATGAAGATACTGGTATGGCATGCAGGTGAGATGTAGGAGTACATCATCACTGAATATGACCAACTGTGGAGCACTCTACTGTCAAGGGTAGCTCACGAAGGATATGGATATAAGTGTCCCTTCGATCTGAGATCATCATGGTGACTTGCAAGCAACTCACTGTACTTTGATGCCAGACTAACTGAGTTTTTAATTCAGTGATGGAAGGTTTTTGGGTATAGTCAAGTACTTGTCATGTCGGTGTGTGAGTCAAGATAGAATTGATCCCTCCGAATTAGTAAGAGATATGCATCAGTATATTTCAATTTAGCAAAATCTAGACGTAGATAATCCATGTGATAGATTTAAAAAAGATTAAAATATAATGTGGATGACTTATCTAGGTTTGACAGTTAAATCTTTGATCGTCCTCGAGTATTAGGATCAAAGAGATAAATTATACGGTAACCATATGCCAATAGGTTCTTAAATGTTGCTTCGCCACCATTCGATCTATCCAGACGTCAGATCATCATTGCTAGATGGTTACATCGATTGGTTCAGAAAGTTGTTCCTATGCTACCGACTTAGGTTCGAACCTATGGGGTCACACTCAAAAGAAGTTTCTAACTGATCATATGGCTGATCAACGATTAAGAATCATTTAAAGGCTTAATCGTCAATTTGATTGATGGTTAACCTTATGCAAAAGTTATAATAAATTAATTCATCAAGTGTTAGTGAATTAATAGATAATTAATTAGCAATTAGATTCTTGATTAGCTTAATTTTATTGAACAAAAAGAATTAAATAAAATCTAATTGAATTTGATTCAATTAGGTTTGATCCGATTAGGTTATGAGATGATCTAATCGCTAAGGGAGAATTATCCCTGATTTGATTAGGACTTTGGTTCAATCAATTCTTAATTTGATTAGAATTTGATTAAAATTTTATGAGCCTAATTGAATTGAATTTTATATATTTTATTTGGGCTAAACTAGATGTGATTTGGTTTGGATTCAATAAGGAAACTTAGAGTCCTTATTGGAAGAGGACTCTTCTCCCTGCGCCAACCCAGATTGCACGCCATATATCTCTACACACTAAATTATTTTGTATGAGATTTTTTCACAAAAAATAACTAAATTTGATTTGGTTTTAATAAAAAGAAGATTCTAAACTTAGATTTTAAAATATTCCTTATCAGGAGAATCTGTCCTCATCCAGATCAACCTCTCCATGCCAATAATTTTTTTCTCCTTATATGTGTAATATTTTGAGAAGATTTTTTATGAAATATTAGTTGGAGAATTAATTTACTATGAAAAAATATAGAAAAAGGGTGTTCCATATTTTTTTGATATATTTTTGGATATAGAGTTGTGAAGGGAGGCAGAATCCTGTAAGAGTCCAGGATCATTAGGACTCTTCATCCTACCTCCTGACATGCCTATAAAAGAGGCTTTTTGTGGTTTCTTTTATGTGTGTAAGATATCAAAAGAGATCTCTTCATGTCGTAGAAGTTTGGGCATAGTTCATGGTGTGAAAAATAAAGAGGAGGGTCCTCTCTCTTGGAGTGTCTACAAAAACCTGAATTTTAGGTTTTTGGTTCTAAAGGTTTAGGAGGAAGAAATAAATTAGAAATAAATTTTTTTTTCTCTATCTTTCTTCCACCTCTTCATCTCCTCTAGAAGTCCATCTTCAACCTCTGAAAAGGTTCCAAAGATTTGAAGAAAAGATCCAGATCAGTCAAGAAGGTCTTCGCATGAGCTAGCACTTTCGAGAAGACCGATCAGATTGGGGCTTCGAGTGGATTTCCCATAGAGGCCGGATGCATGTGTGGCTGTGAGCAATAAATAAGGATTCTCTCCATCATGTCTCTCAGTAGTGAAGATTGTCGATCCATGATCAGATATGGAGTTCTGAACTCAGATTAGAAGTAAATGTGATCTACTGCTCATATGCATGCATGCTGATTTTATCTTCAGATTATTTCAGATTTTATATGCAACATAACATGTCATAGACCCTAGAGTAGGTTGATTTGATGATTAGATCATATGTATATTAGATTAATTTGATTAATCTAGTTATCTTCTGCTGTAATTTTTTCAAAAAAATTTCAAAATACATGTTGAAATCGCCTACGCATCCCAATAATCTTATTCAAAATATAGTAGGTAGTTTCTAGAGCATATCCCCAAAAAGAGATTGACAGACTCACAAAGCCCATCATAGATCGGATCATATCTAATGAGGTTTGATTCTTCTTCTCAAACATCCTGTTATATTGTGATGTTTCAAGAGAGGTCTACTGTGAGAGAATTTCATTCTCTTTCAGATATGTCAGGAATTCACTAGTGAGATATTCACCTCCTCGATCTGATCGAAGGATCTTAATACTCTTTTCAGTCTATTTCTTTACTTTAACATAGAATCATTTGAACATTTCAAATGATTTTGATTTATACTTCATAACATAGACATACCCATACTTTGATAGGTCATCTGTAAACGTAATGAAGTAGTAATATCCTCCTTTGGCACTAATGTTTATAGGTCCGCATACATTAGTATGTATTAGACCTAGGATATTGTTGGCTTTTTCACTTTTTCTCTTAAAAGGTGATTTAGTCATCTTACCAAGTAGACAAGATTCGCAGGTAGACAATGATTCACAATCATCTATTTCAAGGACACGTTCCTTGATCAACCTGTCAATCCTACTCTTGTTCACATGACCAAGCCTACAATATCAAAGATAAGATTCATTGATATTATCTAACTTAGGGTGTTTGCTTGTTGTATACATTACACCAACAGGCCGTGATATTATGTATATGCCATATTTTAATTATCTATGCATAATTGCAGTATCATTCATAATGATATCACAAAAATCTTTTTTTATTATAAACTTGAAATCAAGTTTGGCTCAAAGACCTATAGAGATGACATTCATCAGAAAGGAGGGACAATAATGATAATCATCTAATATGATACTACTGGACTCGAAGACAAGATGCAAAGTTTCTAAGGTCAGAACTGGAACAAGACTTTTATCTCTAATGTTAAGAAACCGCTTGCCCTCTCGAAACTTTCTACTTACCTACAGTCCTTGTAACGAATTATATATATTAATTGAACATCTGATATCCAATATCCAGATAGTAGTATCACAAATAGAGAAATTATAAAGAGTTATAATATAAGTACCTTGTGAAGCAACTGTTTGCTTCTTTCTCTTATTCTTAGGCCTGTTTGGATCAAGAGTGGCTATGTAAGCAGAATAATTTCTCTTCCAATGATCTAGTTTCTTATAGAAAAAGTATTCTGCTTGGCTCTTGTCAATTTTTGATGATTTTCTCTACCTAGGATTGACGGCATGGGATTTCTGTACCTTTTTCTTCTTTTCTCTCCTAGAGGATCGACGATCTGTAGATGAATCTCCCACTAAATTCATCAACTCTTTCTGGAGCTGGTGGTCCTTCTTAAAAGTCTGCAGTAACCCTTACAAATCATAGTAGTTTACTGCAGATTTCGTTATTCTATAATGACTAAGAAAGGATAGGTAGGATTTCAGTAGCAAATTGAGGATAGCACCCTTGTCAAACTGTTCATGAAACGAAAAGTCAAGTTTGCTCCAACATTCAATCTGCTCAATCATGTCAGTACATGATCGATGACTGAAGCTCCCTCGCATATGGGTATTGAATACTGCACAAGAGGTTTTGTGTCTCTTCGCATCCTTAGGGGTACCGAAGGACTCATTTAGTGTTTGAATGATCTCCTCTGGCTGTGGATCCTCAAACTTATGGCTAAGTTCGTTATTCATAGCTGCTCTCATCATGCAATGCACAGTCATTCAGTCATTGAGCCACTTCATGTAAGTGTTTCTCACGGTACGAGGAGCATTGGTGGTAGATTCTTCAGGTGCCTTATTCGTAAGGACGTACAGAATCTTTTCATGCTCCAACATGATCTTCAACTTTTGATACCAGCTATCGAAGTTGGGTTCGGTGAGCTTGTCACTATCCAACAGCATACGAAGGGATAGTGTGTTGGCCATAACTAAAAAAAATACATAAGCCTATTAGTATATGAATTACTTTTTAATCCTAAAGATATGGACTTTAGTATAAAGGTCCTCCCACTAATTTTATGAATTGGTAGCCTCTACCTCCAACTTGAAGAATTACATTAATTCTTTCATAGGTACTAAAATCCACACAGACTGTATTTGGGCCCGAGTGTGGTTCGACCAACTCTAGTACATCCATGGGTAGGTTTATAACTAATTATTTCTCCAAATAACTTCTAGTAATTAGGTAGTAATTAGGTTTTGCCTTAAGCATCCCTTCAGCAGGTGTGTGGCACCTCCACTGAAAATCCTAGTTAAGTCTAACCATTAACATAACAACACCAAATACATTCAACAAACAGATGTCCAGGCCCGAGTGTGGCTCGACCAACCTGAGTATTGATCTAAAGGTACATCACGATGGTCATATGATGAATGATAATTTTAATACGTAATAGACATCAGGCATGTGGTGCCTCTAATACCTCTTTGGAATATTAGACTCATTATCACACATCTTAATGGGAGGCTACGATCAAATTATCTCATAACTCTATCATTTTATGGATCTAATAATTTAGAAGATTTGATTTTATTGATCTGAGAATAAGAGAAGAAGTTTATCTGCAAGTTGTAAATCCTCCCACTGACTTCACCAAGTCATGTAGGGGTTTAGACACAAGCTGGTCTAAAGACACCTAAATCAATCACATTGATTAACCTTAATGGCATGTATCTGCTCGAATCGACTAGTGACCTAATTAAAAGATAATCTACTATGTTGGCCAAGTAAATGAGATCAGTGGGAGGGATGTGCTACTAACTCACCTTAGACGCATCTAGGTGAGTAGCTCCCAATTAAAAACCACTTGATCGAATCTGTCAAGCTTATCTTAGATACCAACAGATTAATTAGTTTTAATTTGATCCACCAGAAGATTCAGACTCAACTATGGAGCCATGATCATGGTCTATTTATTAGGGTCAAAAATATGGACTTGATCAAACTTCAACTATTGAGATTGATCTAGAGAAATTCTGATCTAATCTAATTTAATACTTAATTAGATTTAACCAATTTCTTTACTTGATCCATATGTATTTCTAACCCTAGATCTAACCCATTAGAAGGATCTGATTTAAGCTAACCCTTTGCCCATCGATTTATGTGGTGTCTTAATGATCTTCAATTATCAAATCTAGATCATTCAAACTTAATTCAAAATTAAGTATGTGAAACATGTATTTCAGTCTGTAGAACTATTCTATCAGAATTTTAGATGAAGCATACCATATGTTTAAATTCATAAAAATAAAATTTTAAAATATATTTAACAATTAAACATACATAGGTATGATCTAAACTTCACACATACATTATATGCATCATGACAACCTTTAGATCCATACTGATTACATCTAATATAATATGCTATTCAGATTTAAAATAATTTTATATTTAAACTTTATCTTATTTTAATGAATTATAAATCACTTTAGATCTAACCTAAATATATTTATGATCAAAATAATTTATAAAAATTTATTCACTTTTCTTCTTCATGAAACCATATCATAATGACACCCCTATATATCATAAGAGAATCCATTGAATAGGTAAAAAAGAGATTAATCTCTTCGATCTCTTATAATCGGATGGTCTGATGATCTTATCAATCCGAGTACTAGATTACTAAGATTTGAAATCTAATTTCATATATAATCACATCAATATATAATTTTGATAAAATAATTTATGTCATGAACATATCCTTGATCTTATCAATCATGTTCATCTAATCTAATTAGATTTGATGCATCATATACATCATATCAGATCTGAAACATATCTTATACTAATTATAAAATATTATTTTTAAATTTTATATCATATAAAAAATTAATTAGATGCAAACATAAATGCAAAAGGATTAAATTTTTGATTAAATCTGTTTTGATGTAGCGCTGAATTTCATTAGTATTTAGATCTAAATATCTATCGAAACAAATTTAATTCAGATCTGAAATAAGTTTCACTTCATAATCAAAATAATAATATTAAAATTTTATTAAAATAAATTTAAAATAGATTTAATTCACATTATTATTTCATAAAGAATTCAGTAACAGTAAAATTCTATTATAACAAACTTATAACAATCTTAATCAACCATTGATTAGGATATTCTAATCTAATCAAAATCAAATCAAAAATTTTATTTAAATATATTTAAATTAGATTTAATATTTAACATAAAATCTTAATTACATACAATATGTAAATAATCTAAAAAAATTCAGTTATGCATATATGAATCAAAGGCCTGCTCTGATACCAATTGAAGGGAAGGGAAACTGTTTCTCTTCGGATAGTCCAAGTTGCATCTAAATTTTTTTTATAAATTTATATGAATAAGGATCAAATTCTTATCTAAATAGCAGTAGAATTAGAAATCAAATCTCTAAAAATCTAAAATTAACTTTCATAGAGACCTAAAGTGTAGATTCTCTACTTCGCATGCACGCCAGACAACGTAGGAAAGTAGGATGAACTCCAGTCAAAGGACCTTCGCAACCTAATCAAATGAGGGAGGAGAAGTGCTGGTGTGATGCCTCACACCAGCAAGGGGGGATGCCCAAAGGGGGCCCATGGCAAGGAGAGGATGGGCGGCAAGGAGGAGGACACGCCAAAGGGAAGGGGTGCCCACTAGCTCTCACGCCTATCTCTCTCTCTCTCTCTTTTTTTTTTCTCTTAATCTGATATTTGCTATTTGATTTTTATACATCGATAGGTAGAGATCCTCTCTATTTATAAATAATTTTTATGATCTATTAAGTATAGGACTCCTAATTCAAATATACTTTAAATTAGTCCAATACTCATGAAAGAAGGACTCCTACATGAGATAGAATTGGAACCACACAAAGCACCCATAATGCATCCATTCCCACACCCATATGGGATGCCCACAACCAGCACCATGCCAGGTGCTGGTCAGCCCAAGAGAGAGGGAAATCTCAGTGTAAGTAGGATTCTTAGTATCTCATCTAAAATGGGTCCGATTCAAATCTAATTCGAAGCTGGTTCAAAATAATTTCAAAAGGCTGTCAATCTCAAATTCTTTAGGATTTTTGTACCAAATCTATCTTAAAATTTTAGATCCAATTAAGTCTAGTTAATTTAGATCTAATTTAAAATTAATTAGTACTTAAATTCAATCTCTCATATGCTCCATGAATCATAGATCAAAAACTATTCATCTTCGAGATTGAACCTAAACCTCATGTATAATGCTAGCTAGACATAGTCAACTCTTCAATCCCATTCGACCCATAACTTAATTCTCAATCTAGTTAGCTTATATATTCAATTAAGTCAAGTGCTTCTAAATTGGACATATAAACATAGGTCAATTCTTTCCTACGGTGTCTGACTTGTGTGCATGACTCCATAGGTTCAAACACTAAGCCAGTAGCAAAGGAATCGATTTCTACACTAATCGAGATACCATCTAGTAATGATTTTTAACATCCAGATAGATCGAATTATCATAAAAATATATTTTAAAACTTATGTACATGGTTATCGCATAATTCATCCCTTTGGCCCTGAATGCTCTAGGAAGGTCTCAGGTTAACTGTCAACCGAGATTGCTTCATCCCCATTGTATTTCAAATTTTCAAATTTATCTCGTGGATTATCCTAGTCAAGACTTTACTAAATTAAAATACAGTGATACATCAACTTCAATAATCTGGAGGGATTAATTCCATCTTGATCCACACACAGCCTTTGCAAGTACTTGACTGTACCTAGTAGCCTTCTGTTACTGCATTAGAAATCTAGATAATCTGGTATCAAAGCACAGTGAGTTGCTTGTAAGTCACTATAGTGATTTCAGATCTGAGGGACATTTATGCCTATATGCTTCACGAGCAGCTCTTGACAGCATAATGCTCAGCAGGTAAGTTACTTGTTCAGTGATGATATACTCCTACATCTCATGTGTATGCCATATCAGTGTCACCACACTTCTTGATTAAAAGAACAATCAACCCATATGGCACATAACGACCTCCACTCGATAAATATCATCATCTTGTAATGATGTATCATTTGGTTATGAACATATTTAAGAATTATACGATAAATTCTCTCTTTATCGCTCACTAACATAGTTCTAAGGATTTCATCATAATATGAGAGTTCAAAGAAGCTGTAACTTTATGATGAAAAAATATCGAAATAACTTTTATTCATTAGTCAATAATTTATATATAAAGAGGAACTCAATCATCACACGATTGATTTTAGGATACAATTCTCAATATAGTCCTTTTATCATGAGTCTTAATTTGACGGAGGTCATGGTGAACTCGTCAGACCCCATCGTCAGTCATATACTAGATTGACTCGACTCGAGTTCATTTGTGAATCTCATGAAAACTCTTTTTCAGTATTCACACTTGCTTTGGCCAAAGACTTTCTGAACTCAATCTTGCAAATTGTATAGAACTTCTCATTTTCTATCAAGATCGATAGATTCCTTCTAGGTGCATCTTACTCCTAATAGTGAACCTGAACCTACAATAGCCAACATATACTACAAGGATCTAAATGGTTAGAGACTAAAAAAAAATACAGTCAAACTCAATAGCCTCGCTGTAAATAATCGATGACACCATAGGTCAAAGGACCACTCATACCATTATAGCATTAAGATAATCACGATGAGTGAGTAGACATCCAAGTAGTTTCTCGTGTTGGTCATGCTCAGTGCAAGTTATTCTCTAACAACCACCCACACTCTTACCCCAGTGTCCCTACCCTACAGATCTGAGACTCATATGCCCATAAAAGAGGTGAACAGTGTATCGATCTTAAATATATTGATTACTATCTTTCATAATGATCCTTTGATCGGAAGTATTTAGAAACTAACCACTAATAATATATATCTCAAATTCTCAACACCTTTGATAATATACAAAATCATCTTTGTTAATTTCTAAGACAAATCATGGACATGTAAACATGATTAAAATAAATTTTTTTTTATTTATATAAAAATATTATAAGTATAAAAGTAAGTCCTAGAAATATAAAATGTGTCAGTCAATAATTAGCTTCTAGGGCACTCATCTAACAGTCTGTATAATAAGGTTTTTTTCACTTTCACTTTTTGATGTGAAACTCGATGTTTACTTAGGCAACGAGGCTCAGTTACTCGATGAAAATATGGTTATACCTTATTTTTATTCTCAGATATATTTTTTTTTAATGAAGGAATTGCATGTGTCAAGACATCCCATTCATCCCCATCCAGGGTAGACTCTCCTCAGATATTAATAGGGGAGGTAAAAAAATTTTAGAATTTATTTGTTTATTTTAGACTTTACCATCTATTAGATTTTATGTAGTCCCTCGATATGTAGTCCCTAAATTTTATGTAGTCCCTCGATACTTCACAATTTATCTAGACTGTTCATCAATTGCTACCAAAATGCCTAATTCCTCTCAAATCTAAAGCATAGTAGGTATATGGACACCCACATCTTCCCAAGTTCTAAGTTTGTCCCTCACCCCTCTAACTTATTTGACATTGTCCTTAATGGAGTGTGAGAAATAGAGTGTGGCAGGTAAAAAAAAAAAGAGTTCACCTGAGCTTAGTTTGTTCCTGGCTCAGCCTGGACCCTGAGGATGCAGATTTGGTTCTCCCCCCAACTTAACTGATAGCCCTCACTGGAGTCGGGTTCCTAAGATAATACTTGAGCAAAACGTAGTTAACCTAAACTAGAATGGAAAGAAAATTTAAATATGAAAGCTGGGTTGTCTCCCAGGAGCGTCAAGTTTAAAGTCTTCAGTCAGATTTCATGATTCTACCTATGCTGTATCAAATATTGCATTAACAAATTCTAATGGTTTTGGATTGCCAATCTCAAAAAGATGGCTTGCGATCCCTTTGTTGATAAATTCCATCAATTTGTTGCTAATTTCGGAAAGATAGTTTGCGACTCCATTCTTAGACCTTTGTTTGTCAAGAATTTCTCTTATTTATTCTTCTAAAATGCTCATGAATTGAGTTTTTGAGTTAGAAGTTGAGTTCGATGCAATGGGTACCAAGAGGGTGTCATTTGGTTTTAAACATGCGTACTTAAATGTGACCAAAGGCAGCTTTAGTTCTGGAGGAGGTGGTGATTCTAGAGAGAGAGCTATTGGAGTAGGTATTGATTCATATTTCTCAGTTTATGGTGGGGTGGTTTTGGAATAAGGGGTATTTAGTAAAGTGTTTTCATTTTTGACATACCCATTGAAATTAAAATCATCCACTTCGAAAGGATCTCAATGTGTATGCACTGGGTCCTGAGAAATAATTCTAGAGGTAGCTTCTTTTATTACATTTTTAGGTACATTCACCTCAAAACAATTTTCAGTTTGTGTATTTGGCTGTTCTATGACATTTTCACTTCTAAGTGTCATTGCTTGGGTATTGAAAGGTTTCATGAGCTTTGGAGCTCTCAACCATATATTGCCCCTTCGGAGCACTTGTAGGCTGATTAGATAATTTTTCCTCCTCCCTCCTATTAAGTGCAACAGTTAGTTGACCGACTTCGATCTCGATCTTAGCTATTGATTGTGTGTGGGAGTAAAGGATCTGGGTGTTCATTTTTAGCCCTTCAAACGCGTGTAAAACTTTCTCTTCAAATGTTGAATTATGGGCAATTAAAGAGGGTTGCTAGACATTTTGAAAGTGGTACATTGTATAAGTGTTCTTTGGATAACTAGGTTCATAGTCAACTACTGGTTGTGATGTTCCAAAAAAATTTGGATAGTTTCTCTAACCCAGATTGTAAATGTAAGAGAAAGGATTGTGATGAGCAGTTTGGGTTTGGGCTTGATATATTTGCTCATGCACAAACTCCGAGAATCAAGGTGCAGCTAGACATTCACTAGCCAAGTGGATGCGACTCAAGCATACAACACAACCATCAGATATGCGACTTAAGCATATCTGATATTCAGTAGATGGTCAAGCTTTTGGGACAACTCATCCATCTTATTGTGGATCTCATAGATTTTACCTCTATTGAGTCCATAAATGGGTGTATGAGGGGCATAAGTGTAAGAATAAAGGGTAAAGTACTCTCTCAATTGGCAAAAAGGTTCAGCCTCAATGGATGCAGCCATGTTCTAGACCGAAAAGTCCTACTGGTTTTCTCTAATTCCTTGTCTAGTGGTTGCAAATCGGGTTGTTGCGATCTTCTACTATGTATGCAACCAAAGATTTCTAAATCCAAACAATCCTATCAAGTTTTTATTTTTATCTTTTTTTATATAGTTTTATTTTTTTTGAAAGAAAAGAGAAGAGAGAGAGAAGAATTCTAAAAGACAAAGTTATTAAACCCGGTCCGGCCCAACTGGTCGGACTAAAAACCCGATGACCCGACCATAGGACCGGCCTGGTTATCTAATTGAACCGGCTGTGTTTAAAACCCAGTTAAATTCATGCGAACCAATCGGTTGGACTGCGAATTGCTTGACCTGGCAAAATTCGATTGAGGCAAAACCCGTTTAAGTGACTATTCATCTTTCGATCTTCATCCCTTGGGCTTCGACTTCCCGATCCTGACTTCTCGAGTTCAAACCCCATCGACATCTTCCCCTCATCAAACATGAGGAACAAGTATATACAAGAAATTGGGAAGATGATAATATACAAGTATATTATAGGCAATTGGGTGAAGATGATGATATACAAGAAATTCCTCACTCATCAAACAAGTCTATAGGTAATGCAAAAAGTAAAAATATAGAAGGTGAAAAAGGAAAATAATTAGGAATATTTGAAAATTATTTCATGCCAAGAACAACTCCTAGTGCTCAACCAACTATAAAAAGCTTATTGCAAAACAAAGAAGTAGTTGAAAGGTGTGTTCTTGCAGTGGCAAAATGGATGATAGATGTATGTGTGCCATTTAATGTTGTCAACTTTAAATATTATCAGTGTATGATAGATGCTATAGTTAGTATGGGGCCTGATTACAAAGCTTCAAATTTTCAATTTGTTCATGGTTATTTGTTAACCAAGAATGTTGATGAGGTAAAATGTTATGTTGAAAGCTTTCGTGCTACATGGAAGAAAACAGGATGCACAATCATGGCTGATGGATGGACAAATCAATGTAAGAGAATTTTGATTAATTTTTTAGTTTATTATCCTAGAGGGATCGTATTTTTGAAGAGCATGGATGCTTCGGATACCTCAAAGATAGCTGATATGTTATACAAGTTGTTCAAAGAAATTATCGTATCCGTTTGTTCTGAAAATATAGTTCATGTAGTGACTGATAATACTACAAATTATGTTGCTATCGATAAGAAGTTGGAGCAAGACTTTCCTACTCTTTTTTGGTCACCTTGTGTTGCTCATTGTCTTAATCTTATTATACAAAACATTGGTAAGTTGGTTTCAGTTAAGAATACAGTAGCCCATGCTGCAGGTATCACAAAATATATTTATAATCATTGTTATCCTTTATATTTGATGAAAAAATTTACTAGTGGAAAGGAGATAATTTGCCTAGCACCCACACAATTTGCTACCAATTTTATTTCTTTACAAAGTATTTTGGGCCACAAAGATGCATTAAGAGCAATGGTGACTTCTAGAGAGTGGACAACTTCAGCTTATGCTAAGGATAGTAAAGGAAAAAGACTTGCCAATGATGTACTTAATTCTCTTTTTTAGAATGAATGTGCAACAATTGTTAAACTAACAGAGCCTTTAATTCGAGTTTTAAAGATTATTGATAGTGATGATAGACTTTCAATGGGCTACTTGTATCATGCTATGCATCAAGCTGGAGATGAAATGATCAAAAGATTTAGAAGGAGAAAGGCTGTAGTTGAACCTTATTTAAGGATAATTGATTCTCGATTGAATTTGCAATTATATCAAAATCTTCATGCAGTTGGGTTTTGGTTGAATCCTTGTTTTCAATATGACTCAGAACTTATGGATAAACATCCTTGTAGTGTTTCTGGACTCTTAGATGTCATAGAAAGGTATTCATTTGGTAATCTAACCTTGCAGGATAACTTAACTAATGAGATGAGATTATTTAGAAATGCAGAGGATGACTTTGGATGCTCATCGGCTTTACAGACTGTAGTTCCTTAATGAGATTACTTTAACACACCCTGAGGCTTAAGAAAAGAAAATATGGCCATACAAGTGAGATCCTAGCCAGCTTGGGTAGGGGGTCAAATGTATCAACCTTAATGAGTGTGGCCAAGAATCCTTCTTGGGTTATCAAATTGGGATTGCCAATGATCGAAGTCGCTTGGCTCCAAGTAAGCTTGTTCCTTGGTTATATCCTTATGCTTTCATTAATATAAAATTTTTCCAATTGCATTCTATTTTAACAAATATAATATTTTGTATCTAGAGAATGGTGGATCACATTTGGAAGTTGTGCACCTAATTTGCAAAAGTTAGCTATTCGTGTTTTAAGCCAAACTTGTAGTGCGTCCGAGTGCAACAGAAATTGGAGCATCTTTGAACATATTCATTCCAAAAAGAGAAATAGGTTAAAGCACCAAAGGCTTAATGATCTAGTATTTGTGCACTACAATTTGAGACTATAACAAAGATAATTTTATTATGAATGATATCAAATTCTTTTAATTTATTTCTTGTTATTTAATTTTCAAACTAATAAATATTAAATATAGATTTTATTTCAAGGGTTGTAACTATGATCCTATTGACTTTGAATTGTTTAGCGATAATGATGCGTGGGTATTAGTCGATGAGCCATCAGAGTTAACTAGTGAGGAATTGAAAATTTTTCATCATGAATTGGCATCATATTTTATTCAAAAAAATGATAATAACAGTGAGCAAATTATTTTATTATGTAGTTTACGAATAAAATATTACTACAATTTCATGAGATATGATTTTTTTTAAACTTTTTGTTAAATTTGTGACTTTGTAGATATATTGAACTTAGAAGATTTGGATGGTGATGATGTTGAAAAATGTGTCCTAAAGTCAATCATCTAGGTTGTAGATGATTGTGCTCCATACAAGTATATGAATTATAAAATAATAAATATGACAGATTCATCATAAGGAATACATCTTTCAAAATAGAACTCATATGTTATGATGAACTTTTTAGAGCTACTTCCAAAATAATAAAAGAAAATTTATCATGTAGTTCTTAAATCCTGCTCGTGATCAAATGATACAATTGTTATAAGGATGATAATTGTATTGAGTGCAGGTCGTTGTATGTTATATTAGTTGGTTGTCCTCTTAACTAAAGCATGTGGTGACACGGGTATGGCATATGGGTGATTTGTAAGAGTATATTTTACTAAGCGTGACCACTTCTGGAGCACTCTACTATCAAGGGTTGCTCTGATGGGATATGGGTATATGTGTCTCTCTGATCTGAGACTGTCTTGATGACTTGCAAGCAACTCACTATGCTTTGGTATCAGACTATCCAAATTTTTAATTCCATGATGGAAGATTTTTGGGTACAGTCAAATACTTGTAAAGTCTAAGTGCGAGTCAAGATGGGATTGATCGCTTCAAGTAAAATTGAAGATGATGCATCACTATATTTCAATTCAGCAAAATTTTGGCCAAAGTAGTCCTTATGAGGAGTCACAAAATTTTTAAGGTTGAAACATAATATGGATCACTCTTCCTGGATTGACAGTTTAACCCTTAGTCATCCTTGAGCATCAAGTGTCCAAGGGATGAATTATACGGTAATTATATCTACATGGGTTCTAGAGTGTTGCTGGGCATATATTCGGTCTATCCAGACGTCGAATGCTATTACTAGATGGTTACATCGATTAGTATAATAATTATTCTTATGTTACTAACTTAGATTCGAACCTATGGGGTCACATACATAGAAGTACCTGTCTGATCAAATGGCTGATTGACAATTATGAATCATTGAAGGGTTTAATTATCAATTTGATTGATGATTAATCTTATGCAAAGGTTGTAATAAATAATTTACTAATAGTTGATAAATTAAAAAAATAATTAATTAATAATATGATTGTTAATTGGCTTAATTTGATTGAGCAATGAGGATTGGATCAGATCTAATTAAATTAGATTCAATTAGATTGGCTTTGGATTAATTGGATGCATCCCTATTGAGTAACAGAGCTTGTTCCATTGATCTCAGGGATGCAAATCAAATTCTAAGTTGAATAAGATTTAATTATTTTATATATATTTTGATTGGATCAAATTCTGTTGGATAATAGACTTGATTGAATCAAACCCTATTATCAAATAGCTTCCCTGATATCCATCAAGAATCAATCCCTGGATCAATGGAGTTTTAATCTAATTAATTTTCAATTGGATTAGGACCTAATTGGATTCATAATTGGGCTAGGACCTAATTAGTTAGTTTGTTATAACTAATTCCTAAATTGATTAGAATTGGGTCTAAGGATTAGTTAGAGTTGGAACAAGATCTTGAGTCCTACTTCGAATAGGACTTAAACAATTTAAAACCCCCCATGTGCTTAAATATCCTCACGCCCCACTCCCTCTTTAACATGAGAAAACCCATGCCATCATAAGATGCCGTGCCCCTCTCTTCTGTGCATGAAAAAATAGGGCATCCCTCCCTTCTCTCTTGTCGCAAAAAGAAAAAAAAGGTTGGGGCATCCAAGAGTTGGACGCCCCAAACTCTACTCATCCACCCCTCCTCTCCTTCCCATCTTGGAGTGTTTTTGTGAGAGTTTTATTATTGATTTTTGGACATCGAAGAGAGGCTCCTCTGCTGGTTATACAACAAAAAATTAAAGAAAAAAAGTTCTTCCCAAAGAGAGAAAGAGAAGGAAGAAGCTGGGTCTTCTTTCTTGTGCGCAGCCTTGAAGAAGGAGTTCTTCTTCCAGATTTTTTTCTCTAATTTTCTCTAGGATAAAAATTAGATTAGATTTGATTTTGAACATAAAGATTTAGAGGAGAAATATCAAAAAAATCTGGTTGGATGTTTGGGACTTCCTAGAGTTCTAGATCAAGAAGAAAAAAGAGAGAAGAAGAGAGGTTGGGTTTTTGGGGCTTTCTAGAGTTCTAGATCAAGGAGAACAAAGAGAGAAGAAGAGAGAAGAATGGTTCTTCTCTTAGGTCTCTCTTTTGGGTTCTTCTAAAGCTTAAAATTTTATATAATTTTTAGCATGAGAAATTAGATTAGATCTGATTTTCATCATGAAAAGTCAGAGAAGAAAAATTTTTCTCAAAGGCGTGAAAGGAAGAGAGAAATGTTCTCTCTTATGTGTGGGAGAATTAAGAAGAAAGGGTTCTTTTCATGATCTCTATTGTAGAAATCTAATATGTAGATCCAGAAAGAAAAGAAGAGGATCTTCTTATTCTTCATCTTCATCATGTTCCTCGTAGATCAGCTAAAGTATGATATCTTCGCAAGCTAGCACTCCCGGAGAGATCGATTAGCACAAGAACTTCGTATGGATTTTCGTAGAGGTCGGACGTGTGTGCGGTTATCAAGCATCATGAAGAATCAAGTATCATAAATTTTGGATGCGGTGATCTACTATCTGTGCTCAGGTATGAGGTTTTGATCTCAATTAATATTTAAATATGATCTAAATATTAATTAGATATGATCTAATTACATATAGATATGATCTATACTTGCTGAATTTTAGATTTTAGTTTTGGATATATGCATATTAGTTCATGTCATAGATCCTGTATGATGATTTTAGATTTGATCTATGCATGCATTGTAGATTAAATTATTTAATTTATGTATGTTTCATTATAAATTTTTAAAAATGCATGCACGAACCCCACCATACTTCCCTTCAAATAGTATCAGAGTCAGATTCATTATGACATGAATATATATGCATGTAGAGTTGAAATCTAAATTTAGCAATGTATGAGATGTGTTATGATCTAATTTTAGATATGATCTAATATAAAATCAGATCTAATATAATTTAGATTTGATCTAAATTTGTTCATGTATGATATGTGAGTTAGATTAGATGTTCTAAGTAGTAAAGTACTCGAATTAGATAATCACCAGGCCGTCCGGTCATAGGAGCAAGTAAAGTTACATGATCCTCTCTTCCCATTTAATGGGGTGCTCTTCATAGCATGTAGGGGTGCCACTATGAGGTCCTATGAAGAAGAACATGAAAGAACTTATTTTTCTGTAAAACTTTAGATGTTGAAACTCTAGGATTTGTTGTATGTGATACAAAGTATGAATTGTATAAAAAGTAAAACATCTAATCTATATGATTAAAATTATTTTAATCATAAAAATAAAATTTAGAATTAAAAAATATTTAGATATGATCTAAAGTTTGTTATGATTGATTTTATTTCAGTTTATGCGAGAATTTTCATATTTGAAATAATGTGATACATATTGAAATGCCAACTGAGCCGACTAGTTTTGAACTGAGTCGACCCAGTCTCCTATTTTTTATCGATTCAGTGTTGACTGACCCGACCTAATTGTCTCAGGCCCAACAGTAATAGTTACTATTTATGATCAGTTAGTCGATCAAGTATCAGACTTAGTCGACCCATTGAAGTGAGCCAACTAAGTTTAGGGGTGAGCTGATCTAGTTTTCGGAGCAAAAAATTTTGCATAAAATGATATTATTTTACAAAATTGAAATGATTTCAATTAATAACTTTAACCCATGTTAATGCTATACTTAATTAAGAATTAAAAAATATATTTTAGATCTAGAATTGTAAATAAAGATCTAATGACATTGCATAAAATATGGGGTATGGGTTAGCTCAAATCAGATCCTTTTAATTGGGTTAGACCTAAGGTTAGAATCAAAGACTTAATGGACTAAAAAGAATAGTTGATCTAATCTAACCAATAATTGATTTAGATCAAATCAAGGATACTCTAGATCAAAAATAATAGTTGTAATTGATCGAGTCTATATCTTTGATTAAACCAAATGGACCTTGATTTAGGCTTAAAAATTAAGCCTGAGTCATTAGGCTGATTAGATCATTAGGTGACTCGAGTTGATCCATGTTGTTAAGGTTAATCAGTATGACTGATTTAGGTACTCTGTATCGACTTGTCGGTTGGACCGACTTGTTTCTAGTCCTTCTCATGACTAGGTGAAGTCAGTGGAAGGATTTACGATGTGTCGGTTGGATCAGCTAGTCTCTAGTCCTTTACATAACTTGATGAAGTCAGTGAGAAGATTTATAACTTATGGATTGATTGATATCTTTTAAAAGATTTAATCAAATTCTCTAAATTATTAGGTCTATAAAATAAGTTAGTTATGGGGATAACTAGATCATAGCCTTCCATTAAGGTAAATGATAATGGGTCTATTATTTCAGATTGATATTGTAGGCGCCATCCATCTGGTGTTCTCTCTGAATGATGGAATTATCATTCATCATATGATGACTCTATTAAACTATCTGATGGTGGTCAGATTGATTGAGTCATCCTCGGGCCTGATCATTCTTTGGCTAGAATCACTGAGTAGGTTTATGTTAATGGTCAGACCTAATCGAGACTTTTAGTGGAGGCCCATCGCCTACTGAAATAAAATCTGGGGCTAAATTAAATATTAGAAGTTGTTTGGAGAAACAATTGGTTGAGAACCTACTCATGGATGCATATGGGTTACTCATGGATGCATATGGGTTGACCGAGCCATCCTTGGGCTTATATGCAGTCTGTGTGGATTCTAGTACCTGCTAAGAAATTAAGGTAATTTTTCAAATTGACGGTAGAGATTACCAATTCGTATAAAATAGTGAGAAAATCTTTAGACTAAAGTTCAAGTCTTTAGACTTAAAGTAATTCATATACTAATAGGTCAATTGTTCTCTTTTCAGAAATGGCTAGAAAATTATCGCTCTCTTCACTATTAGACAGTGAAAATGTTATCAGACCTAACTTCGATAGTCAGTATTAGAAGTTGAGTATAGTTTTAGAGCTAATTGATCAAAAAGTCTTAGGCTAATCCAAATAGGCTTAAAAGAGAAATCAGCAAATGGATGCTGGTCAAGATAGTTATATGATAACTCTTTGAAGTTTCTCTATTGGTAATGCTACTATTTGGGTATAGGATACCGACAGTTTAAGTCATGTTTGCAAATAGTTGTAAAAGAATTCAGGATAGTAGAAGGTTTGAAAACAACATGAGACTCCTAAATGTAAGAGATAGAAGTCTGTTCTAGTCTTAACATTAGGAATCACCGAACTTGTTTTCAACCCTAAAGATGTCATTTTAAGTGATTGTCACTATTGTTCAATTTTATTGATGGTATCAATAAGTATGATTATTGTAATATCATTGTGAATGATATTACAATAATGAGTGGATAATTGAAAATGACATAAACTCAGTACCTTAGCCTATTAGTGTAATATACACATCTGACTAGCACCTTAGATTAGATAATATCACTGAAGCCTATCTTTGGCATAATTGACTTAGTCGCCTTTTATTGGAAAGGGTGAATGAGCTAGCAATGTTCTGAGTTTGGTACATATTGATGTATTTGCACTCATGAACATAAGTGCCAGAAGAGGACTTTACTACATTAAAATTTTTGATGACCTATCTTGGTATGGATGCATTTTACTTATGAAGCATAAATTTAAATCGATTGAAATATTCAAATGATTCCATAATGAGATAGAAAAATAAATTACAAAGAGTATTAGAATTCATCGATTTGACCGATGAAGTGAATATCTTTACAGTAAGTTTTTGACATATTTTGAAGAGAATTAGATTCTCTCTCAATGGACTTCTCTTAGGACATCACTATTTAAAAAGGATGTCTGAAAGAAGGAATTGAACCTTGTTAGATATGGTTCAGTCTACTATGGGGTTTGCTGGTCTGCTTGAGGTTATGTTTTAGAAACTACTTGATATGTGCTTGAGAACGTTTTGAGCAAATCAATCACCAAAAACTATATATGGGATATGGACTTGGGTAATTTGATACTCTCTTACTTTAATGTTTGGGGTGTCGAGCTTATGTGAAATATTCACAAACCGACTAATTTGAATCTTGATCTGATAAATATTTTATTAAGGATATTTCTTCTACCTTCCTGATGGACATGAGATGTTCATGAATCTTAAGGTATTCTTTTTGAAAAAAAAAATTTCTTGATGAAGAAATTGATGTTGTTAAGATCATGCTTGGTGAAGCTTGATAAGTAGAGGAACCAATTCTGACACAAACCAATAGAACCAGAGTTGATTAGGTCAAATTCGGAGCTTGATGTAAAGATATCCTTGAGTAGATACATAGAGTATCGTATCAGTCGAATAGATACTTTGATTTTTATGTTTGCAATAGGGATTTGATCTTCCATACAGATGCAATACAGGGATCTAACCTTGAGAAGTAGCTTGAAGCCATTAAATCTGAAATGAAATCCATGAAGATCGACGATGTATGGAAATTCATTGATTTACCTAAATGGATGAGACCCATAGGATATAAGTGGATTTTAAAAATGGATAAGAGGTGCAGACAGAAAGGTGGAGACCTATTTATTCTATCTAGTTGCCAAAGGATTTCATCCAAGTTATAGTGTTGACTATGATGAGAAGTTTTTCTTATGGCAATCCTTAAGTCCATTCAGATTGAATCAAGCTTCTCGAAGTTGGAATATATATTTTGAACGTATGGTTTCATTAAAAATGAAACAAAATCTTGTATGTACAAATGGGCTGATAGTTCTGTAAAAGTATTTTTTGTATCGTTTGGATGAAATTCTCTTAATCGAAAATGATATTCCTGCATTATAAGGAATAAAAACTTGGTTGTCATCTCTGTTCTCCATAAAGATTTAGAAGGTTATTAGAACCATCCTTAAATATTTATGAAATACTAAGGATCAATAACTTATTTATGGAGAGTTTGACTTAAAACTTATGGAATATTGATTCCAGTTTCTAGTCAGATCGAAATGACAAAGTTGTGTCAGATTATATTTTTATCCTAGAAGGAGGAGCGATATGCTAGAAAAGTTCCATACAATAGTCAGTAGCCAATTTTATTTGCGATACGGAGTTCTTTACGGTATTTGATACTGGTAAAGAAGTTATTTGGTTATAGAAGTTCATCAACGAGCATGGAGTGGCACCCTCCATTGATGGTCCAGTCTTTCTGTATTGACAGCAGTACTGGAGCCATAGCTCAAACTGAAGAACCAATATTCCATTTGAGAACCAAATATTTTTTGCATTGCAATCACCTTGTTCGATAAGATCGAAATAAAGTCGACCTTAGGAAAATTGACTGAAAGGAGAACTTGACCAACCCATTGACTAGAGCAATCGAATCTAAAGAGTTCAATGATCTAAAATAGAAGATGGATATTTGATATCGATCTAATTGGCTTTAGTCCAAGTGGAAGTTGTTGGAAAATATATCCTAAAGCTAATCATCTAAGTTGTAGATGATTGTGCTCCATACAAGTATATGAATTATAAAATGATAAATATTATCTGGTAGATTCATCATAAGGAATACATCTTTCAAAATAAAACTAATATGTTATGATGAAGTCCATAGAGTACTTTCAAAATGATAAAAGAGGATTTATCGTATAGTTCTTAAATTCTGCTCGTGACCAAATGATACAATTATTACAAAGATGATAATTGTATCGAGTGTAGGTCGTTGTATGCCATATTGGTTGGTTATCCTCTTAATCAAGGTATGTGGTGACACAGGTATGGCATATGGATGATTTGTAGAAGTACGTGTCACTGAGCATGACTACTTTCGAAGCACTCTGCTATCAAGGGTTGCTCTGAAGGGATATGAGTATATGTGTCCCTCTGACCTGAGACTGTCTTGATGACTTGCAAGCAACTCACTGTACTTTGGTGCCGGACTATCCGAATTTTTAATTTGGTGATAGAAGATTTTTGGGTATAGTGAGTACTTGTGAAGTCTGAGTGCGAGTCAAGATGGGATTGACTGCTCCAAGTAAAATTAGAGATGATGCATCACTGTATTTCAATTCAGCAAAACTTTGACCAAAGTAGTCCTAGTGAGGAGTCACAGAATTTTTAAAGTTGAGACATAATGTAGACTACTCTTCTTGGGTTGACAGTTTAACCCTTAGTCATTCTTGAGTATCAAGTGTCAAAGAGATAAATTATACGATAATTATATCCACATGGGTTTTAGAGTGTTGCTAGATATACATTCGGCCTATCCGGATGTCAGATCTTATTGCTAGATGGTTACATCGATTAATATAAAAATTATTCTTGTGCTACCAGCTTAAGTTCAAACTTATGGGGTCACACACATAGAAGTATCTATCTGATCAAATGACTGATTGACGATTATGAATCGTTGAAGGGTTTAATTATCAATTTGATTGATGATTAATCCTATACAAAAGTTGTAATAAATAATTTACTAATGATTGATAAATTAAAAAAATAATTAATTAACAATATGATTGTTAATTGACTCAATTTGATTGAGCAATAGGGATTGGATCAGATCTAATTGAATTGGATTCAATTAGATTGGCTTTGGATTGATTGGATGCATCCCTATTGAATAACATGGCTTGTTCTAATTGATCTCAGGGATGCAAATCAAATTTTAAGTTAAATAAGATTCAATTATTTTATATATGTTTTGATTGGATCAAATCTTGTTGGATAATAGGCTTGATTGGATCAAACCCTATTATTAAATAGCTTCCTTGATATCCATCAAGAATCAATTCCTAGATCAATGGGGTTTTAATCTAACTAATTTTCAATTGGATTATGGCCTAATTAGATTCATAATTGGGCTAGGACCTAATTAGTTAGTTTGTTATAATTAATTTCTAAATTGGTTAAGATTGGTCCAAGGATTAGAGTTAGAACAAAATCTTGAATCCTACTTGGAATAGGACTTAACCAACTTAAAACCTCCCATGTGCTTAAATATCCTCATGCCCCACTCTTTAACGTGAGAAAATCCATGCCATCATAAGACATTCAATAGCAGTACAATGTTAAAAAAATCAATAAATAAAGAATAAAAGTAACAATATACTGATCCATGTTAAAGTTAGACGATTTAGAGATAAAGGTAGGATCCAATTTAAAAAATTTTTTTAAAAAAATTAGTATTCCTAGCTTAACTTTCATAATGATTAGTATTAATACCCAAATGACATACCTCACTCTCGCTCTACTAAACATCAATGATCCTTTTGAAAATTAGTTGGTGAAATTTGAAACTCTAAGCTAAACGGTACCTAATCCTAAATCTTTTCTTTACTTACGGATGAGCAAAGTTCAAGTTGAGGAGTGTGATAAGTACATTAAATATATCAATAAAAATATTAATTTATTCAATAATTTATCTTTATTTTTTAAGAATTAATGCTTTTATGTATATTTTACAAGAAAGATGACCATCAATGAAAAGAGCCTAATTCATAGGATAAAAAAAAAAATTTGGAGCAAATCGGACTTAAAATAGATCCCGAACAAAGACTCAAATTCAAGTTGAAAATAGATCCAAAATCGGCCCAATTCAACCAAATAAGTCGCTCGATGCACAGTAGACCAATCGATCAGTCCACAGGATGAAGGCACGGTCCACGGCATAGTTTTCGCCTGGTACATGCATCGATGCATGATCAAACAGCTACTAGTGAGTTTTACACGTGATCGGATGGCTGAAGAAGCTCCGTTCGATATCTAGCAGTGGTGGCCCACTTCTTTGTGCGATCCAATAGCTGTGCTTCAATCTGGGATGTGATCCAATGGTTGAGGTGGTTTCCAGCTATAAGAAGGAGTCTGGGCTAAGTTTTTGCATGATCTAATGGATGATATTCGATCTGGGGGTTGATCTGATAGTCAGAATTGATGCCGACTTGTTCTGGGCTATTTTGAGGTGTGATTTTGGCCATTTGATGGTGATTGGATGGCAGGCGTGAGTTGAGGCAGTTGAACATGATTGAAATTCTAATTCCACTTGATTTCAACCTAGATTTTTGCTTAATAAAAGAGGGACTGCGGCAACAGAGAGGAGGCAGCAGTAGGCAGTCGGCATAGATTTTATTTTTCTTTATTTTAGGCTTTGTTTTAGGATTTGAAGGGAGAGTGGAGAAGAAGAAGATTGCTTTAGAAAGAGGTGTGTGATAGGATCCCAACTCTTTCAGAAGATGTATCCAGAAGCTATATTTGGCTAAGGTGCAATCTAGGGGAGTACAAATGTTCTTACATCGATTCTTGTAGTTGTTTTTGTTAGAAATTATATTTCAAAGTTAATCGTCAGCCTATTGATGATTGTGCTCATATTTGTAAAATATATATGAATTTTTATTAATAAAAATTATTTGATTTTTCATCATATTTTTCTATCTTTTTTGAACTCCTGTATTGTGATGAAATTCTTAGGACTATGTTTAATCGATAAAGGAGGATTTGTCATTTAATCCTTAAAATATATTCATGACCAAATGATACGCTATTAATAAGATGATAGTGATATTAAGTATAGGTTGTTGTGTGCCATATAGGTTAGTTGTTCTCTTAACCAAAGAGTAAAGATACTGGTATGACATGCAGATGGAATATAGGAGTACATTCACACTGAACGTGACTATTTATCGAGTACTCTACTATTAAGAGTAGCTCGTGAAGGGTATGGGTATAATTGTCCCTCTAACCTGATATTACCATGGTGACTTGTAAGCAACTCAGTACTTTGGTGCTGGACCATCTGAATTTTTAATTTAGTGATGAAAGATTACTGGATCCAGTCAAGTACTTATCAAATCGGTGTGTGAGTCAAGATAAAATTGACCCCTTTGAATAAGTAGGAGTTATGCATCAATATATTTTAATTTAGTAAAACTTTGGCCAGAGTAATCCATGTGATAGATTTGAAAGATTGAAATACAATGTGGTTGACTATTTTAGGGTTGACAGTTAAACCCTAGGTCACCTTGAGCATTAAGATCAAAGAGATGAATTATATGGTAACCATACGCCAGTCGGTTCTAGAATGTTGCTTTGCAATCTTTCGGCCTATTCGGATGTCGGATCCCATTACTAGATGGTTACATCGATTAGTATAGAAAGTTATTCTTATGCTACTAGCTTAGGTTCAAACCTATGGGGTCACACACATTAGAAGATTTGGTCTGATCGAATGGCTGAAGAGTCCCATTGGATTGGCTCTGATGAAGAGTCCCATTGGATTAGGACTCTGCAGGAGAGTCCCACTAGACTGAAACTCTATTATTAATAGAGAATTTATTAGTAATTGGATTGCTAATTGACTCAATTTGATTGAGCAAAGAGGTTTGGATCAAGTCTAATTGAATTAGATTCAGTTTGACTCAGATTGGGTTTGATGTGATCAAGCTTAATTGCAAGGGAAACTTGTTCCTGATTTGATCAGAACTTGAGTTTAGCTAATTTCTAATTGGATTAAAAATTTATTGAGATGATTGAGTTTCTAATTAGATTAGATTTCTTTCTCTTATTGGGTTCAAACTAGATTTAATTTAATTTGGAATCAAATTGAAAATGAAGAGTCCCAGGCAGTAGGGACTCTCTCTTCCTTGCACATGCCTTGGACCCATGCTATTTTCTGCATGCAAAAAGAAGTTTTGCATGAGATTTTTGGGTGTGAGAAGAGAGGGTGTAGAGAGGGTAGGAGGCAATCATGATGGGTCATGGTCTTGATCTTTTTTCTGATTTGAATATGATCCGAATCAAAGATAAGGAGATAAGATGGAAAGAGATCGATTTTGTATGGAAAGATTGGTGGTGCCAAAACTAATTTTCCCATGTGCATTGGAATTTTTGGAAGGCATGAGAGAGATCAGATTTTTTTCTCACACCATCACAAAATTCACAAAATATGGGATGCCCCATATGGATATAGCGTGGAGTTTTTGGCGCCCCCCTCTTGACCCAAAACCCTAACACCTAACTATATAAAGGGGGTCCAATAGTTGGATGCCCCATATGTGAGATTGGTTGAATTTTGTTTCTCCTCCAAAGCTCTCTCCTCTCTTCCCTTTCTCTACTAATTCTTCTCCCTCTCTGAAGTATCTAAGAGATCAAAAGAAGAAGAAGAAGATCAGCCTTCAAAGATCCTTGCGAGCTAGTACTCCCAAGGAGCCTGATCAGCATCCGTTCTTTATGTGAATGATCTATAGAGGCCGGACACCTTTGTGTGACTGCGAGCGATCTAAAAAAACTCCAATCCATGTGATACACTAGTAGAGATCAGCAACCTGTGCTTCGATAATGAGTTCTGAACTTGTTAGATTGGGTTTGGATGGATCTAAGGGTTAGATCTAGTCAACAACATCGATATGATCAATACTGATTTTTATTTTCAGATCACAATCTCATATTAAATCATATCATAGGTCTTGGCATGATAGTTTAGATTAGATTTTGTGCATATAATGTAGGTTAAATTGTTTAATCTAACTATGTCGCTATAAAATTTTTTAAAAATTGCATGCATAGAACTGCTAGTATTTTCTTCAATTGGTATCAGAGCCATTATTTGATATGATATAATTTTTTATGTGTTTAAATCTAATTTTATGTTATTTAGATTAGATCTAAATAAGTTTTATTTTCAGATTTGATTTTTAATCAGTCCTATACATGATAGATTAGATGATCTGAGTAGCAAAGTACTCAGATTGGATAATCACCAGGTTGTCTGATCATAGAAGCATGTAAGGTTACATGACTCTCTCCTTCTATTTAATGGGGTGCTCTTATGGCATGTAGGGGTGCCACTGTGAGGTCCCATGAAGAAGAAAGCAAAAAAAAAAAATTTACTTTTCTGTAAAATTCTAGATCTTGAAACCCTAGAATTTGTTGTATGTGATACAAGTTGTAAAGAAAAGTAATAACATCTAATCTTAATAATTAAAATTATTTTAATTTGAAATCATAAAAATTTAGAAGTGATCTAAAAAATTTTATGATTTAATATAAAAAATATTTACACGAGAAATAGTTTCAAAACTTAACTTAAACCCATGTTGATGCTGAAACTTAATTAAGAATTAAATACTGAATCGATTAGATCTAGAATTATAATTTAAGATCTAATGATATTGCATAAAATATGGGGACATGGGTTAGCTCAAATTAGGTCCTCTTAATTGGATTAGACCTAAAGTTAGAATCAAAAAGTTAATGGACCCTATAGAGAAATTGATTAAATCTAACCAAATATTGATTTAGATTAAATCAAGATTTTTCTAGGATCAGTATAATAGTTGTAGATGGTCAAGTCCATGTCTTTGATTAGACCAAATGGACTTTGATTGTGGCTCAGTGGTTGAACCCGAATCATTAAGCTGGTCAAATCAAAACTAATTAACTAATTAGTGTCTAAGGTAGGTTTGATATTTCGATCGATGATTTTTAATTGAGAGCGGTTTACCTGACCGTTTTGATGGTGTCGAAGGCAAGCTTAGTATATCCTTCTACCAATCTCACTTATCTGACCAATTTGATGGATTATATTTTGATTAGATCGCTAAGTGATTCGAGTTGACCCATGTCATTAAGATTGATTAGTATAACTAATCTAAATGCTAGTTCAACCAGCATGACCTTAATCTAATTCAATGACTTGGTGAAGTCAGTGGGAGGATTGTGGTTTACTGGTGATCTCTTTTCTTTTCTTCTTTTAATTTATAAATTAAATTTTTTAAATTATTAGATTCTTTAAATGAGATAGTTATGATGATAACTAAATCATAGCCTTTCAATAAGTTGGGTGATAATAGGTCCATTAGTATGATGATCATTGGAAGCCTAAAGATCTGGTGCTCATCTGCTATTAAAATTATCATTCATAATATGATAATTTAGTCGAGTCTCTCTAGCAAGTGGTCAGGTTAGCTAGTCAAAGTCGGGTTTGATCATTTGGTAGTTAGATTTTGACGTATGATCATGTTAATGGTTGGATCTAACTAGGACTTGTAGAGAAGATCAAAGTCAACTAAAAAATTACTTGAGGCTAAACTAATTACTAAAAATTATTTAATAAAATAATTGATTTAAGAATCAACCCATGGATGCAAATGGGTGAGCCAGCCAAAGTCGGACTTATGTGCAGTCTGTGTGGATTCTAGTATCCACTAAGAAATTAAAGTAATTTTTCAAATTAGAGGTAAAGGTTATCAATTTGTATCAAATAGTAAGAGAACCTTTAGACTAAAGTCCATGTCTTTAAACTTAATTAATTCATATACTGATTAGATTTTATTTTTCTTTTTGCAATTATGGCCTCAATCTTGTCGCTCCGATCACTGTTGGATAGTGAAAAATTGACAAGATCCAACTTCGATAATCATTATCGAAAGTTAAAAATAGTCCTAGAGCATGGGTGGATCTTGTACGTTCTTATATATTTGGCACCTGAGGAGCCTTCTCCTAATGGTCATGGTTCGAGACACTTATTTGAAGTAGCTCAATGACTGCACAATGATGTATTGCATAATGCAGGCTACCATGAACGACGAGTTCAGTCGAAAGTTTGAAGAGGCTCGGTTAGAAGACATGCTCAAGATGTTGAGAGAGTCTTTTGGTACTCTCGATGATGTTGAGCGGCATAAGACTAATTGTGCCGTTTTCAATACTCGAATGAGGGAGGGAGCATCGATCACCGATCATGTATTGTATATGATCGAATAGATCGAGCAACTGAGCAAGCTCGACTTTCTCTTGGATGAACAGCTTGAGAAGGATGGGATCCCGAACTCTCTACCCAAATCCTACCTATTATTTCTCAATCATTTTCGAATGATGAAGCCTGTAGTGAACTACTATGATCTGTTGGGATTGCTACAAACTTTTGAGAAGGATCACCAGCTTTACAAGGAGACGGTGAATGTAGTAGGAGGATCTTCTTCAGGTGGACATCATCTCTTTAAGAAAAGAAAGAAAAAGAAGAATAAAAAGATGTAAAGTGCTGGGAGTCAGACAAAGAAGCCCAAGCTCAAGGCCGATCAAAGTCAGGCAGAGTGCTTCTATCGTAAGAAGTAGGGTCATTGGAAGAGGAACTATTCTCAATACGTAGCTTTTCTTGATCTAAACAGACCAAAGAAAAAGAAGCAATTAGTTGTTGGACAAGGTAATTATTGGGTACAAAATACCCCAACAGCCGAAGTTCGCACCAGGAGTGACCCTCCGGGGATTCCGCCAACTTCCGACCTTCGACGGCATCTCTTCGAACCTCTCTGGCGGCCGAGCCTCCGCAACATTCCCAAGTTTTACCAACGGATCAACCCCCGCCAGCGTCAACCAGATTCTTCACGGCAGACGGGCTCCTACGGGAGCCGGACTTCACCGACTTTGACTGCCTAAAGACCTCGTCCGGACTCCTACGGGAGCCAGACTTCGGCCCCAACTTCACTTGCAGGAAGACTTCGCCCGGACTCCTACGGGAGCCGGACCTCATCCTCGACTCTGGCTGCAGGCAGGCTTCGTCCGGACTCCTACGGGAGCCGGACTCCGCCCACGACTTCAATTGCAGGAAGACTTCGCCCGGACTCCTCCGGGAGTCGGACCTCGTCCCCAACTCCGGCTGCAGGAAGACTTTGCCCGGACTCCTATGGGAGTCGGATCTCGTCCCCGACTTCGGCTGCAGGCAGACTTCATCCGGACTCCTACGGGAGCCGGACTCCGCCCACGACTCCAATTGCAGGTAGACTTCGTCCGGACTCCTACGGGAGCCAGACTTCGCCCCCAACTCCAATTGCAGGTAGACTCTGCTCGGACTCCTACGGGAGCCAGACCTCGTCCCCAACTCTGGTTGCAGGAAGACTCTGCCCAGACTCCTATGGGAGCCGGACCTCGTCCCCGACTCCGGCTGTAGGCAGACTTCGTTCGGACTCCTACAGGAGCCGGACTCTGCCCATGACTCCAATTGCTGGCAGACTTCGTCCGGACTCCTAAGGGAGTCGGACTCCGCCCATGACTCCAATTGTAGGCAGACTTCGTCCGGACTCCTACGGGAGCCGGACTCCATCCACGACTCCAATCGCAGGTAGACTTCGTCCGGACTCCTACGGGCACCGGACTTCGCCCCCAACTCCAATTGCAGGTAGACTCTGCTCGGACTCCTACGGGAGCCGGACCTCGTCCCCGACTCCGACTGCAGGCAGACTTCGTCCGGACTCCTACGGGAGTCGGACTCCGCCCACGACTCCAATTGCAGGCAGACTTCATCCGGACTCCTACGGGAGCCGGACTCCGCCCACGACTCCAATTGCAGGCAGACTTCATCCAGACTCCTACGGGAGCCGCACTCTGCCCAGGACTCTAATCGCAGGTAGACTTCGTCCGGACTCCTACGGGAGCCGGACTTCACCCCCAACTCCAATTGCAGGTAGACTCTGCCCGGACTCCTACGGGAGCCAGACCTCATCCCCAACTCTGGTTGCAGGAAGACTCTGTCTGGACTCCTACGGGAGCCAGACCTCATCTCCGACTTCGGCTGCAGGCAGACTTCGTCCGGACTCCTACGGGAGCCGGACTCTGCCCACGACTCCAATTGCAGGTAGACTTCATCCAGACTCCTAAGGGAGCCAGACTTGCCCCTGACTTTGATTGCAGGTAGACTTCGCCCGGGCTCCTACGGGAGCCAGATCTCGTCTCCGACTCCAGCTGTAGAAAGACTCCGCCCGGACTCCTACGGGAGCCGGACCTCGTCCCCAACTCTGACTGCAGGCAGACTTCGTCCGGACTCCTACGGGAGCTGGACTCCGCCCACGACTCCAATTGCAGGTAGACTTCGTCTGGACTCCTAAGGGAGCCGGACTTCGCCCCTGACTTTGATTGCAGGTAGACTTCGCCCGAGCTCCTACGGGAGCCAGATCTTGTCTCCGACTCCAGCTGCGGAAAGACTCCGCCCGGACTCCTACGGGAGCCGGACCTCATCCCCGACTCCGACTGCAGGCAGACTTCGTCCGAACTCCTACGGGAGCCGGACTCCGCCCACGACTCCAATTGCAGGTAGACTTCGTCCGGACTCCTAAGGGAGCCGGACTTCACCCCTGAATTTGATTGCAGGTAGACTTCGCCCGGGCTCCTACGGGAGCCAGATCTCATCTCCGACTCCTGCTGCGGAAAGACTCCGTCCGGACTCCCACGGGAGCCGGACCTCATCCCCAACTTCGACTGAAGGAAGACTTCGTCCGGACTCCTACGAGAGCCAGACTCCGAGCTCCTCTCAGATGGGTAACTAGCCACCTCTCTCTACCAGACACTCCAGCCAGACTTCGGCCGACAGGCCTGGACCCTCTAGCAGGTCACAACAATGGCTACGACTCTGCTCCACTTCCTGCGACGGATTCTGCGTGGCTCCATCACTCCCTGGCGGGCCGCAGTAACGGCCACGACTCTGCTCCACTTCCTGCGATGGATTTCGCACGGCTCCATCACTCCCTGGCAGACCACAATAATGGCCACGATCTTGCTCCACTTCTTGCGATGGATACCGCACGATTCCTCTATCCTCTGGCAAGTCGCGACAACGGACGCCGCTCTACTCCCTGCGACAGACTCCACGTGGCATGTCCCGGTGATAGCCATGATTCCACTCCACTACTCTTCGCAACAAACTCCTCCTGACCATGGGCAGCCCACTGCCAGACGGTTACAAATATCGCTATCAGTCTGTTGCTCCCTCCGCCTATAAAAAGGGGACCCCAGATACGTTATTCTCTAAGCTCTCATTTCTTACCTAGAAACTCTGCTAAAATTTTTGTTCGAGCACTCCATTCTTGTTGAGGCAGAGAACTGACTTGAGCATCGGAGGGTCTTGCCGAAGCAACCCCACCTCCAGTTTAGACTTCTTTTGCAGGTTCCGACGGCAATCGCGACTCCCTCGACTTCAGCTTCTCCGACGCAGGCGGATTTTTGCACCAACAGGATTGGCGCTAGAGGAAGGGGCCTGTATCTTCGTAGTACCCTTGCTCTTAAAGGAGCGCTCAACGAGACCACCTCCGGTCAGCTTTTCCGGCATCCTCTCCTCCTTCCTCCACTAGGTCCTCGCCCGATGCCTCCCCGCAGGGCATCCACGCGATGATCCACGGCCTCCACGGCCAGGTCTCAGGCTCCGGCCTCACCTCCAGTTTCCCAACCTTCTCTTCCTCCTCTGACAATGGCTGTCGGCGTGGGGCGGTCAAGCAATCGGCCCCCGATGGATTTCGCCAACACCATCTCGGGAGAATCCCGACAGGGAGCAACCAACGTATTGGCTGTACCCCCCAAGCGGCAAAAGATTGAGGAGCCCATAACCTTTACTGAAGAAGATGCTCAGGGAGTTCAATTTCCTCATAACGATGCGGTTGTAGTTTCCTTGAATATAGCAAATTACGACGTCCGCCGCATTCTTGTCGACAATGAAAGTTCGGCCGATATTTTGTTCTACGATGCCTTCTCAAGAATGTCCACCCTTGATGGCCATTTGGGACCGATTAGCTCCCCTCTAGTAGGGTTTACCGACGATGCTATCCCGATGGAGGGAATGATAACTTTGACTGTAGCTGCGGGTCGATATCCAAGACAATCCAGGGCTCTGATGAATTTTTTGTTGGTGAAAGCACCGTCAGCCTACAATGCGATCCTCGACCGACCTGGCCTCAACGCTCTTCGGGCCGTCGTGTCAGCCTACCATTTGAAGTTGAAATTCCCTACCAACCAGGGGATCGGAGAGGTCAGGAGAGACCAAGCCCTGGCCAGACACTGCTACAACATAGCCTTGCAAAGAAGTAACCAATTCGATCCCTGCCCAGTTGATGGGCTGGACGCCCGCGATGACCTCGCTGAGGAGAGGGGTGGCCCAATCGAAGATCTGGTTCCGATCCCTTTGAATGATGGGAATGTAGAGCATGTGGTGAAGATCGGCTCCAACCTGGGGGAAGAGGTGCGAATGCATCTCATCGATTTTCTATGAAAGAATGCGAACGTTTTCGCTTGGGTTCTAGCAGACATGCCATAGATTGACACGGAAGTCATGGAGCACCGTCTGGCCGTCGATCCAAAGCATCGACCGACGAAAGAAAAAATCCGAGGTCATGCACCAGAGAGGCAGAAAGCGATAGCCGAGGAAGTGGACAAACTCTTGAAAGCTGGATTCATTAGAGAAGTCAATTACCCTGATTGGATTTCTAACGTCATCCTAGTCAAAAAGGCAAACGACAAGTGGAGGATGTGTATAGACTTCAAAAATCTGAATAAAGCCTGCCCAAAGGACAGCTACCCTCTGCCCAGAATTGATCAACTGGTAGATGCGACCTCGGGCCATAAGCTTCTCACCTTTATGGACGCATTCTTCGGCTATAATCAAATCAGGATGGCGTCGGAAGACAAAGAAAGACTGCTTTCATTACTAACCATGGCCTTTACTGTTATAGGGTCATACCATTCGGCCTTAAAAATGCAGGTGCGACCTATCAGCGGCTGGTAAACAAAATCTTCAAGGAGCAGATCGGCCGCAACATGGTGGTCTATGTGGACGACATGCTCGTAAAAAGCAAATCTTCTATGAACCATGTCGCCGACCTCGAGGAGACCTTCGACGCCCTCCAAAAATATAAGATGAAGCTGAACCCGACTAAATGTACTTTCGGAGTGACCTCAGGAAAGTTTCTGGGCTTCATGGTATCGGGGCATGGAATTGAAGCCAATCTAGAGAAAATTTGTGCCATCCAGGAGATGGCCGCCCCGAAGTCGATAAAGGAGGTTCAACGCCTTACAAGGAGGGTAGCAGTCCTGAATCGCTTCGTCGCAAGGTCGGCCGAACGGTGCCTACCCTTCTTCCAAACCCTCAAGCGGCCGAAGGACTTCTACTGGATCTCCGAGTGCCAACAGGCATTTGAAGAGCTGAAGAGCTATCTCGGCTCGCCTCTGTTGTTGGCGAAGCCCGAACCTGGAGAGGAGCTATTTTTGTACCTGGCGGTCTCCTTTATGGCTCTCACAGCAGTCCTCGTTAAGAAAGAGGCAAAAATTCAACGGCCGATCTACTACATCAATCGCACATTGAGAGACGCCGAAACCAGGTATACTAAATTAGAGAAACTAACTTACGCCCTGTTGATTGTAGCACGGAGGCTTCGACCCTACTTCCAAGGGCACACCGTAATGTTACTCACCGACTAGTCGATCAAGGCTATTCTACACCGGGCAGATGCCTCCAGGAGGATGGTGAAATGGGCGATCGAGCTCACCGAATTCGACATCAACTATCAACCCAGACTGACGGTAAAAGCTCAGATATTGGCAGATTTTATAGTAGAGTGCACAATCTCGGAGGAGGCCGAATCGAAACAGGGTGAAACGGATGACCTTGAGCCCCGACCGAACTCCCTTGAAGAAGAAGCCGACCTCCCTGGTTGCTTCTGGGCCCTCTACATGGATGGGTCTTCCAACATGTCGGGCGCAGGTGCGGGCCTGATCTTGATCAGTCCGGAGGAAATCATCGTGGAGTACGCTCTGTGCTTCGAGTTTCCCGCAACAAACAATGGAGCTGAATATGAAGCTCTGATTGCAGGATTGAAGATCGCCAAAGAGTTGGGAGTAGATCAGCTCCAAGTTCACAGTGACTCCCAACTGGTAGTGGGACAAGTCAGCGGAAACTACGAAGCACGAGAGGACAGCATAGCTAAGTATCTTGAAAAGGTAAAGGAGCTCATCCCTACCTTCAGTAGCTTCAACATCAGGCAGATTCCAAGGATGGAAAATACCAGGGCCGATCTTCTCTCCAAGATGGCTACGCTGGCTCCAACCGAGTTGCCCAAGGGTGTTCTCTTCGAAGTTTTGAAGTGCCCGACTATGAAAGAATTGCAGCCCATGATGGAAATTGATCACGAGCCCAGTTGGATCGACCCACTGATGGCATATCTCAGGGATGGAGTTCTCCCTCACGATGCAAAAGAAGCTCGGAAGCTCAGAAATCAAGCCTCCCGGTACATCCTCTATGAGGACAAGTTGTACAAGAGATCATACTCTTTGCCCCTTCTAAAATGCCTCTAGCCTTCGGAAGCTGAATACGCCTTGTGGGAGGTGCATGAAGGAATCTGTGGAAGCCATCTGGGGGCTAGATCTTTATCCCACAAGTTGCTCTGCCAAGGATATTACTGGCCGACAATGCATCATGACTCGATTGAGTACGTCAGAAAGTGTGACCGATGTTAGAGATATGCCAACATCCAGAGACAGCCCGCCACCGAGCTTACCCCCTTGAGTGCCCCATGGCCGTTTGCGCAATGGGGGATGGATATCCTTGGGCCCTTTCCCGTGGCGTCGGGGTGGAGGAAGTTCCTCCTGGTAGCGATCGACTACTTCACCAAGTGGGTCGAAGCCGAACCACTGATGAAAATCACAGAAGCTAAAGTGCAAGATTTCATCTGGAAGTCAATCGTTTGCAGGTTCGGCCTGTCAAGAACCCTAATCACTGATAATTGGCGGCAGTTCGCGGGAGCAAGATTCGCCAAATTCTGTGAAGATCGAAACATCTCCCACAACTTCACATTTGTAGCCCATCCTCAGGCGAACGGTGAAGCTGAGGTGACCAACAGAACTCTGCTGCAAGGGATCAAGACAAGGCTCGAAAAGGTGAAGGAAACTTGGACAGACGAACTTTATCATATGCTGTGGGCTTACTGAACTACCCAAAGACTACCCACGGGGGAGACCCCCTTCGCTCTAGCCTTCGAAATGGAGGTCGTTATCCCAATTGAGCTTAAACTCCCATCGGCATGAGTCGTGGCATTCAACGAACATCACAATTCACAAGGTCTTAAAGCCAACCTCGACTTACTGGAAGAAAAGCGAGAGATAGCTCAAGTTCGGATGGTGGCCTACAGACAGAAAGTCGTCCGCTATTACAATTCCAGAGTCAAGAATAAAGTCTTTAGAGCTGGAGATCTAGTGCTTCGACGAGCCGCTGTCTCGCAACCTCAGGATCGAGGGAAGCTCACCCCAAATTGGGAAGGCCCGTACGAAGTCAAAGAAGTAGTCCGGCCCGAAACTTATTACCTCAAGGAGCTCGGAGGAGCAGACCTCCCGCGACCATGGAGCTCAAAAAACTTACGAGTGTATTACCGATAACTTTATTTTAAATAAAAGTTTCATATCTACATGTCTCCTCTCTTGGCACGAGCCTATATCGACAGGACAGTCAAAACAAACCGTGTCGGGAGCAGGAGGAGAACTTCATCTCGACAAAGTCGAAGGCCCGGCTCTCCTTAGACCGGATGGGGGGAGAGGCCAAACAACGCCCACATGTGCCCCCACAGCCATGTTAGGGACAGGAGGAGAACCTCGCCTTAACATGAGTAAAGTCGAAGGCTCGGTTTCTCTTAGACCGGATGGGGGGAGAGGCCAAACAGCACCCACATGCGCTCCCACAGCCATGTTAGGGATAGGAGGAGAATCTCGCCCTAACATGAGCAAAGTCGAAGGCCCGATTCCTCTTAGACCGGATGGAGGGAGAGGCCAAACAGCGCCCACATGCGCCCCCACAGTCATATTAGGGACAGGAGGAGAACCTCGCCCTAACATGAGCAAAGTCGAAGGCTCGATTCCTCTTAGATCGGATGGAGAGAGAGGCCAAACAGCGCCCATATGTGCCCCCACAGTCATGTTAGGGACAGGAGGAGAACCTCGCCCTAACATGAGCAAAGTCGAAGGCCCGGTTCCTCTTAGACTGGATGGGGGGAGAGGCCAAACAGCACCCACATGTGCCCCCATAGCCATGTTAGGGACAGGAGGAGAACCTCGCCCTAACATGAGTAAAGTCAAAGGCCCGGTTATACTAAGACCGGATGGGGGGAGAGGCCCCGCGATGCCCATATGCGCCCCCATAGCCCTGTTAGCGACAAGAGGAGGACCTCGTCCTAACCTGAGCTGAAATTGACTATTGTCAGAAATAGGAGAAGAACCCCATCCTAACGCCAGTCGAGATCTGGTCGCTTAAGATCAGATAGGAAGAAGGAGACCTTCCCAGCGGCCCCTTCACGCTCTCGCGACCCCACCAAGAGCAGAGGGAAAACCCTCACTCGGAAAAAGAAAAGGAAAAAGGGGAGGGGAGTTAAGAAGGAAAGCGACGGACTGCATCAGCAATGAATGGGAAACAAATTGCATCAAAGATGCAAAGAACCTCATCTCAGCAAGGATCGGAGTTCTTATCAAAATCTTCGACCTTCATGAAAGCCCTCCACGCAAGCTCGAGATAGGACGACTTCCTCAGGGTGACGAGAAGCTTGGACCTCCAAGCTCGAGCTCTGAAAGAGGGCGGCAAACCCGAGCGGCCCCGGGCAAATCTGCGGCCATGGATAAAAGGGTGGGCCAATGCGATAGCAATCGGATACCTCCGAATGGCATCGACTTCAAGCAAGGCAAAAGCCAAAAGAAGCTCGGCAAGCGACAATCCAACACATGAGTAAAAGAGGTAGCAAAAAATTCTCTTCTCATGTTATTTATTAAATATGCATTACAGAGCCATTAAGGCTGAAAAAAAAGGATGACTAAAAAAGCAGGCCGACGCAACGACCAACGACCTCCGGATGACCTCGAAAAAAAAAAAAAGAGAGAGAAAAAGAAAGGGGAATACAACAATAACAATGGTAAGTGAAAGAAGTTCGGCAGGCAGCGACTCGACGCAAAGTGCGGACGAAGTAACAAAATCTCCTTCTCATTCTTGATTAACAAAGATGTATGTTACAAAGCCCTGGGGGCCGAGAGAAAAAAAAATAATACATTATTACAAGGCCCAAAAGGAACATGTTGGAGACCACTTCAAGCTCCCAACTTCTCCTTCCGGTTTCGTTCATCTCGGCAGCATTTTCCAGTGTGTGTGACAGATCCTTCAGCTCTCGCCCCTCGTCTCATTCCGCTCCATCATCGAAACCCCAGCCCTAGGGGGAAAAGGATGGGATAGAATTCAGGGGGCAGCGACAGCAACGGCAGCGGCGATGATGACCTGCATCAAGAAGAACCGGAGGTGCCTCGGAGGCTGTGATGGCGCCGGAGGCATGCACCACCACCTTGTGCTCCACGACAACCACCGTCCTAGGTACTTCGGTAAGGTCAACATGCGCTACTTCCACCGTCCCCGCAATAAGTTCTACTGCCCCACCATCGGTGCCGACCGCTTCTGGTCCCTCGGCCCCAACGACGTCAAGAATCTCGCCACAGCTTGTGACGACAACTCTGCCCCCTTGACCGGTGTCGCCCCGTTCAGCTACTCCAAAATTCTCGGGTGGAACACCCTCACCGGTTGTCCCCGCTATTAAACTCCTGTTGTTGAAGGAATTCTCCCTCGAGCCCCCTTTGAGGTGATGGGAACCCTCAGTGACGGTTCGACAGTCGGAGAATTCGCAGGCTGCTGTTTTCCCCCTTCTACTCCTCTCGATCTGTGACATCCTCTCGAGGTTGGCCTCCGGGGTGGGAGCCCCGACGGGAGAACCCCTCAGAGTGGCTCGAGGGGCTGAAGACGGCAGAGAGCCGGCGGGGATGGCGAAGACTGGTGTGAAGAACGCTCAGAGTCGAAAAGGGCACCGATGGAGTGGCTGAGTGACTAAACTCTTAGGCAGAAGAAAGGTGTCGACCCTCAAGCGAAGTGAAGCCCCTGGAGGAAGGGCGGGGGCTTAAATAAGTGACGGGACCTGGCGCAGTTATGGTGGCGGACATCCCTAAGCCCACTAGCACCCACCACGTGTCCCACTTACCGTGACGTAGGGTCGGCTGCCGGCGGATCATTATGGCGAGGTGCTTAGAATTACGCCCTGGTGGGAGTTTCGAAAGGACTCTTCAGATTGCCCTAATCGAAAGAAGGCTCCAGCACGTGCGCATTAAATGACAAGATTTTTGAGGGCGGTCGTGTGCAGAATTCAAGGAAACGACTTTGACTGTGAAAATTTTCTGTACTTTCTTCGATCGAAACTCGAACTCGAAAGTAGGGAGACTAGTGTTGGGTTTAAAATACCCCAACAGCCGAAGTTCGCACCAGGAGTGACCCTCCGGGGATTCCGCCAACTTTCGACCTTCGGCGGCATCTCTCCGAACCTCTCTGGGGCCGAGCCTCCACAACATTCCCAAGTTTTGCCAACGGATCAACCCCCGCCAGCGTCGACCAGATTCTTCACGGCAGATGGGCTCCAACGGGAGCCGGACTTCACCGACTTTGACTGCGTAAAGACCTCGTCCAGACTCCTACGGGAGCCGAACTTCGCCCCCAACTTCACTTGCAGGAAGACTTTCCCCGGACTCCTACGGGTGCCGGACCTCGTCCCCGACTCCGACTGCAGGCAGGCTTCGTCCGGACTCCTACGGGAGCCGGACTCCACCCACGACTTCAATTGCAGGAAGATTTCGCCCAGACTCCTACGGGAGCCGGATCTCATCCCCAACTCTGGCTGCAGGAAGACTCTGCCCAGACTCCTACGGGAGCCGGACCTCATCCCCGACTCCGACTGCAGGCAGACTTCGTCCGGACTCCTACGGGAGCCGGACTCCGCCCACGACTCCAATTGCAGGTAGACTTCATCCGGACTCCTACGGGAGCCGGACTTCGCCCCCAACTCCAATTGCAGGTAGACTCTGCCCGGACTCCTACGGGAGCCGGACCTCGTCCCTAACTCTGATTGCAAGAAGACTCTGCCCAGACTCCTACGGGAGCTGGACCTCATCCCCGACTCTGGCTGCAGGCAGACTTCGTCCGGACTCCTATGAAAGCCAGACTCCACCCATGACTCCAATTGCAGGCAGACTTCATCCGGACTCTTACGGGAGCCGGACTCCACCCACGACTCCAATTACAGGCAGACTTCGTCCGGACTCCTACGGAAGCCGGACTCCGCCCATGACTCCAATCGCAGGTAGACTTCGTCCGGACTCCTACGGGAGTCGGACATCACCCCCAACTCCAATTACAGGCAGACTCTGCCTGGACTCCTACGGGAGCTGGACCTCATCCCCAACTCTGGTTGCAGGAAGACTCTGCCCGGACTCCTACGGGAGCCGGACCTCATCTCTGACTCCGGCTGCAGGCAGACTTCGTCCGGACTCCTACGAGAGCCAGACTCCGCCCACGACTCCAATTGCAGGCAGACTTCATCCGGACTCCTACGGGAGTCGGACTCTGCCCACGACTCCAATTGCAGGCAGACTTCGTTCGGACTCCTACGGGAGCCGGACTCCACCCACGACTCCAATCACAGGTAGACTTCGTCCGGACTCCTACGGGAGCCGGACTTCGCCCCCAACTCCAATTACAGGTAGACTCTGCCCGGACTCCTACGGGAGCCGGATCTCATCCCCAACTCTGGTTGCAGGAAGACTCTACCCGGACTCCTACGGGAGTCAGACCTCATCCCCGACTCCGGCTGCAGGCAGACTTCGTCCGGACTCCTACGGGAGCCGCACTCCGTCCATGACTCCAATTACAGGTAGACTTCATCTGGACTCCTAAGGGAGCCAGACTTCGCCCCTGACTTTTATTGCAGGTAGACTTCGCCCGGGCTCCTACGGGAGCCAGATCTCATCTCCGACTCCAGTTGCGGAAAGACTCCGCCCGGACTCCTACAGGAGCCGGACCTCATCCCTGACTCCGACTGCAGGCAGACTTCGTCCGGACTCCTACGGGAGTCAGACTCTGCCCATGACTCCAATTGCAGGTAGACTTCATCCGAACTCCTAAGGGAGCCGGACTTCGCCCCTGACTTTGATTGAAGGTAGACTTCGCCCGGGCTCCTACGGGAGCCAGATCTCGTCTCTGACTCCAGCTGCTGAAAGACTCCACCCGGACTCCTACGGGAGCCGGACCTCATCCCCGACTCCGGCTGCAGGCAGACTTCGTCCGGACTCCTATGGGAACCGGACTCCACCCACGACTCCAATTGCAGGTAGACTTTGTCCGGACTCCTAAGGGAGCCGGACTTCACCCCTGACTTTGATTGCAGGTAGACTTCGCCTAAGCTCCTACGGGAGCCAGATCTCGTCTCCGACTCCAGCTGTGGAAAGACTCCGTCCGGACTCCCACAGGAGCCGGACCTCATCCCCGACTTCGACTGAAGGAAGACTTCATCCGGACTCCTACGAGAGCCGGACTCCGAGCTCCTCTCAGATGGGTAACTAGCCACCTCTCTCCACCAGACACTCCAGTCGGACTTCGACCGACAGGCCTGGACCCTCTAGCAGGTCACAGCAACGGCCATGACTCTGCTCCACTTCCTGCGATGGATTCCGCATGGCTCCATCACTCCCTGGCGGGCCGCAGTAATGGCCACGACTCTGCTCCACTTTCTGCGACGGATTCTGTACGGCTCCATCACTCCCTGGCAGACCACAATAATGGCCATGATCCTGCTCCACTTCCTGCGATGGATACCACACGATTTCTCCATCTTCTGGCAAGTCGCGACAACGGACGCCGCTCCACTCCCCACGACAAACTCCACGTGGCATGTCCCGGTGATAGCCATGATTCCACTCCACTACTCTTCGCAACAAACTCCTCCTGACCATGGGCAGCCTACTGCCAGACGGTTACAAACATCGCTATCAGTCTATTGCTCCCTCCGCCTATAAAAGGGGGATCCCAGATACGTTATTCTTTAAACTCTCATTTCTTACCTAGAAACTCTGCTAAAATTTTTGTTCGAGCACTCCATTCTTGTTGAGGTAGAGAACTGACTTGAGCGTCGGAGGGTCTTGCCGGAGCAATCCCACCTTCGGTTTAGACTTCTTTTGCAGGTCCCGACGGCGATCGCGACTCCCTCGACTCCAGCTTCTCCGATGCAGGCAGAATTTTGCACCAACAGTAATTATATAATAACACCTTGTAACTTCTCAATTTTTGATAAAATGACCTAGATATTAGATAGTGGTAGTTCTATTAACATTTGTAATTCATTGTAGGGACTTCAGATCAGTAAGAGATTTAGAAATGATGAAAGATTTTTGAATGTTGGAAATGGAAGATCAGTTCTAGTTCTAGTTTTAGGAATTATTAAGCTGGTTTTTGATTCTCATTCTATTATTCTTAGTGATTATCATTTCTGTCCTAGTTTTTTATTGAATGTCATTTCTATAGGCCTTTTGGCTAAAGCAAATTATAAAATTTCAATAAAGAAAAGCTTTTGTGTTATTATTTTGAATGGTGTTACTATTATACGTGGATAGTTAAACAATGATATTTATGTTGTATCATGGTTTAACGTAATGTACATGTCTAATAAATACCCTAAAATAGTTGATGTCATGGATGCTTACCTTTAGAATTGTAGGCTAGGTCATATTAACAAGAACATAATGAACAGGTTAGCTCAAGAAGAAATTTTTGATGACAATGATTTTGAATCATTGCCTATCTATGAGTCTTGTTTACTTGAAAAGATGACCAAGTCACCTTTTGCTGAAAAAGGTGAATGAGCTAGTGATGTTCTGGGTCTTGTACATACTGATGTATGTGGACTTATGAGCACTAGTACCAGAAGAAGAAACCACTATTTTATTATGTTCGTAGATGATCTATCTAGATATGGGTATGTCTCCTTGATGAAACATAAGTCTGAATCATTTGAAATGTTCAAATGATTCTGTAATGAAGTAGAGAAACAAACTGGAAAGAATATTAAAACTCTTCGATTCGATCGAAGAGGTGAATACCTTTTTGATAAATTTCTGACATATCCTATGGAGAATGGAATTCTCTTTTAATAGACACCTCCTGGAATGTCACAGTACAATGGTGTGTCAGAAAGAAAAAATCAAACCCTGTTGGACATGATTTGATCCATGATGGGCTTTTCGAGTTTGTCGATCTCCTTTTGGGGATATGCACTCGAGTCAGCTTATTATGTGCTTAATAGGATTCTTAATAAATTTGTAAGTAAAACACCACATGAGATGTGGATGAGACGTAAGCCAGTGTTCTCTTACCTTAGGATTTGTGGGTATCCGACTTATGTCAAACATTTAAAATAGACAAACTCGGAGCCAGATCTGAAAAATATATTTTTATAGGGTATCCCAAAAAAACTAAGAGATATTATTTCTATCTTGCTGATGAACAAAAAAATGTTTATCAGTTTTAGGGTAGTCTTTTTGAAAAAAGAATTCTTTGGAAAAGGGATTAATGCCTCTTAGGTTAAACTTGAGAAAGTTCAATAGATAAAACTGACACAATCTAGTGAACCCACAGAATCGGATTTGATGATATCAAACCTGAAACCTATTGTAGAAGCACCATAAAAGAGATTCGATAGAGTATCACATTAACCAGACAGATACTATAATTTCTTGATTCGAGATGGAGATCTTGTTAAATTCGATGAGAATAATGAGGACTCGATCACCTATATAGATGCTGTTGGGAATTATGTCCTAAATCCAATCATTTGACGATTGTGCTAATTATAAATATATATGTGTTGGTGCAAAAATCCATCGGCATCGGAGAAGCTGGAGTCGAGGGAGTCACGGTCGCCGCTAGGACCTGCAAAGAAAGTCTAAACCGGAGTTGGGGGTGCTCTGGCAAGACCCTCCGATGCTCAAGTCAGTTCTCTACCTCAATAAGAATGGAGTGCTCGAATGAAAATTTTTTAGCAGAGTTTTGAGATAGAGATTAGAGCTTAAGGAATAACGTATCTGGGGGTCCCTTTTTATAGGCGGAGGGCGTAACAGATTGACAGCGATGTCTGTAGCCACCTGGTAGTGGGCCGTTCGGGGCCATGAGGAGTTTGTTACGGAGAGTAGTGGAGTGGAGTCGTGGCCATCACCATGGCCTGCCACGTGGAGCCTGTTGTGGAGAGTGGGGTGATGTCCGTTGTCGTGACTCGCCAGAGCATGATGGAGCCACGTGGGATCCATTACAAGAAGTGGAGTAGAGTCATGGCCATTACTGTGGCCTGCCAGGGAGTCCAGGCCTGTCGGCCGAAGCTCGGTTGGGGTGTCTGATGGAGAGAGGTGGTTCTTCATCTAAGAGGAGCTCGGATGTTGCTGGTGAGCCTTCTATCGTTGGGTGCCTTGGGCGCTAGTGCTGCAGGCAAAGGTCATCTACTGTAGAAGCTTGGTCAGGGGCTTTCTATGGACGAAGCTCGGTTTCATGCAGAATCCGACAGAAGGTCGACCGGTAGTGGATGTCGGATGGCACTGGAGAGGTTCACCCACTGGAGGGGTCCGACTGTTGGAGTCCGTGTGTCGTAGGAGTCTGTTTGGAATCTGTCCGCTACAGAAGTTCAGTCGGAGTTCGGTTCCCGTAGAAGTCCGGATGGAGATCATTTGTAGAGGAAACTCAGTCGAAGCCTGCCTGCAATAGAAGTTCGGAGGGAATTTGTTCACAATAGAAGCTCAGGTGGAGGCTTACAGTAGAAATCTGACGTGGGCCACTCGTAGTAGAGATTCAAAGTAGACCGCTTGTTGTGGTAGCTCGGAGTAGACCGCTTATAGTAGAAGTTCGAAGTAGACCACTTGTAGTAGAAGTTCGGAGTAGATCGCTTGTGGTGGGGGCTCGGAGTCTGACCCTTGTCAGAATTCGAATGGGGCCTACCTGCAATAGGAGCTCAGGGCTGAAGTCCGGCTCCCGTAGGAGCTCGGACGAAGTCTACCAGCAGTAGGAGTTCGGGAAAGGAGTCCGGCTCCCGTAGGAGCTCAGACGATGTCCGAAAGGCGGTCGACCGCCGTAAAAACATGGATGGAGTCCGTCCGTCGTGGAGATCTACTGTTGGAAAAGTTCGGCCACTTACGAACTGACGAAGTTCTGGAAGAAATTCGGATTGGAGTCGATCGAATCCTGTTGGGAAAAAATCTGGAAGAGGTCTGGAGAACGGTTGACCCTTGTAGGAGGTCGGCCGACAATAGAATCCTGAGAGCATTTGGAGCAGTCTGATAGACGACTGAAGAAGCTTATCATTGGAGAAGTCCGGGAGATGCGGCAGGGGTTCGTCCGTCGGGGGAACCCGATCGACACTTACGAAAGAAGCTGTGGGAGTTTATCCGTCAGCAGAACTTGGGAATGTTGCGAAAACTCAACCACCGGAGAGGTTCAAAAATATGTCGCCCAAGGTCGGACACCGACAGAGTCCCGGAAGGGTCACTCCCGATCCGAACTTCGACTGGAGGGTATTTTATACCCAACACCAGTCCCCCCACTTCTGAGTTCGAGCTTCGAATGAAGGAAGTATAGAGAAGTTTTTACAGCCGAAGTTGCCCCCTTGAATTCTGCGCACGACCACCCTCAGAAATCCTGACATTTAATGTGCGCATGCCGGAGTCTTTTTCTAATTGGGGTGATTCGAAGAGACTTTTCGAAATTTTCGCTGGAGTGCAATCCCAAGTGCCACACCATAATGGTCCCGCCAGCAGTCAACCATACGCCACGGTGAGTGGGACACATGGCGGGCATTGGTCGGCCTAGGGATATCCACAGCCATGATTGTGCCAGGCCCCGTCGCTTATTTAAACCCCCTCCTTCCCTCCAGGGACTTCATTTCGCCTGAGAGTCTAGACGGTGCCTTTCTTCTACCTGAGAGTTCTGCCACCCATCAGTGCCCTTTTTGACCCTAAGCATTCTTTTCGTCAATCCTCGCCATCTCCGCCAGCTCCCCGCCTTCGTTGGGCCAATCTAGGTTGGTCCCAAAACCTCTCTTGTCATCGCTGTTGTTCCTTCCTCTTCTTGCTTTGTTTGTTCAGCTTCCGAGGGTTTATTCGCAATCTCTCTCGATCTTTCGGGATTTCCTTCTTTTTTTTCCCTTGCTGCAGCACAGAAGTAGGAGTTGCCCGAGTGGCCCTCACCGTCGACTTCCCTTACGATGCCGAGCCTTCAGTCCTCCGAGCCCCTTCGAGGAGTTCTCCCATCGGGGCTTCTACCCCGGAGGTCGGTCTCGAGGGGATGCCATGGATCGAGAGGAGTAGGAGAGGGGAAATAGTGGCCCGCTAGTTCAGCGGCTGTCGAGCTGCCACTGAAGGCTCCCACAGCTTCGAAGGAGACTCGAGGGAGAATTCCTTCAACAACAGAGATTTAATAACGGAACTAGCTAGTGAGTGCGTCCTGCCCGAGAATTTCGAAGTAGTTGAACGGGGCGACACTGGTCAAAGGGGTAGAGTTGCCGTCATAAGCTGTGGTGGGTTTCTTAACATCGTCGGGGTCGAGGGACTAGAGGCGGTTGGCACTGACGGTGGAACAGTAGAACTTGTCACGGAGGTGGTGAAAGTAACGCATGCTGACCTCGTCGAAGTATCCAGGATGGTAGTTATCGGAGAGAACACGGTGGTGGTGCATGCCTCTGACGTTACCACGGCCTCCGGGGTACTTTTGGTTCTTCCTGATGCAGGTCGTCGTTGTCACTGCCGTCGCCGCCGCCGCCCCTTGAGTTCTATCCCCCCCTTTTCCCCCTAGGGTTAGGATTTCGGCAATGGGGTGAAACGAGGCGGGGGGCGAGAGTCGATGGGTTCGTCACACGTACTGAAAAATACTGAGAAAGATGGAACTGGAAGGAGAAGTCGAAAGCTTGAAGTGGTCTCTAATGTATTCTTTTCAGGTCTTGTAGTATTGTTCTTCTTTCCTTGGCCTTCAGGGCTTTGTAATGTATACCTTGTTAATCGAGAATGAAAAGGAGATTTTTTGTTACCTTACCCGCGTGTTGTGTTGAATTATCGTCTGTCGGACTTCTTTCATTTTTTGTCTCATTCGATGTCGATGTTGTCCGAAGGTTCCTTGTTCATTTTTATATTAGGTCATTGTTACCGAATTTCTTGTGTCTTTCGATTTGTTCGATGTCGATATCGTTTGAAGGTTCTTAGCCATTGTCGCATTGATTTGCCTTTCCATTCATGACCGTAGATCTCTCTTTCTCTTTCTCCTTCTTCATGGAGACGAGATCCTTTGTGTCTTTGGTGTAGTTTGGCTTCCATTTTTCACTGGTGTAGTCCATCGCTTTTTCTTCACATCTTCCTCCTCTTTTTAAGCAAGGGTTCTCCCTAGCTTTTTACGAGATCACGGGAGCATAGAAGGGCCGTCGAGAAGGTTCTCTTTTTTCTTATCAGATCTCGAATGGCCGGACCTTAGTTGATGTCGGGATGAGGTTCTTCTCCTATTTCTGATGTAGTCAATTTCAGCTCAAGTTAGGACGAGGTTCTCCTTCTGTTCCTAACAGGGCTGTGGGGGCACATATGGGCGTTGCAGGGCCTCTCCCCCCATCCGGTCTAAGGATAACCAGGCCTTCAACTTTGCTCATGTTAGGGAGAGGTTCTCCTCCTGTCCCTAACAGGGCTGTGGGGGCACATATGGGCGTTGCAGGGCCTCTCCTCCCATCCGATCTAAGGGTAATCGGGCATTTGACTTTACTCATGTTAGGGCGAGGTTCTCTTCCTGTCTCTAACAGGGTTGTGGGGGCACATATGGGCATTGCAGGGCCTCTCTCCTCATCCGATCTAAGGGTAATCGGGCCTTCAACTTTGCTCATGTTAGGGTGAGGTTCTCCTCCTGTCCCTAACAGGGCTTGGGGGCACATATGGGCGTTGCAGGGCCTCTCCCCCCATCCGGTCTAAGGAGAACCGGGCCTTCAACTTTGCTCATATTAGGATGAGATTCTCCTCCTATCCCTAACATGACTGTGGGGGCACATGGGGGCATTGTAGGGCCTCTCCCCCCATCCGGTCTAAAAATAATCGGGTCTTCGATCTTGCTCATGTTAGGACGAGGTTCTCCTCCTGTCCCTAACATGGCTGTGGGGGCACGTAAGGGCATGGTAGGGCCTCTCCCCCCATCCGATCTAAGGAGGATCGGGCCTTCGCTTGTGTCGAGATGAGGTTCTCCTCCTGTTTCCGACACGATTTGTTTCGATTGTCCTATCGATGTAAGCTCGTGCCAAGAAAGAAGATATGTGGATATAAAACTTTTATTTAAAGTAAAGTTATCGGTAATACATTCGTAAATTTTTCGAGCTCCATGGTCGCGGGAGGTCTGCTCCTCCGAGTTCCTTGAGATAGTAAGTTTCGGGCCGGACTACCTCCTTGACTTCATACGGACCTTCCCAATTTGGGGCAAGCTTCCCTCGATCCTGAGATTGCGAGACAGCGGCTCGTCGAAGCACTAGGTCTCCTGCTCTAAAGACTTTATTTTTGACCCAGGAGTTGTAATAGCAGGCGACTTTCTGTCTGTAGGCTGCCATCTGAACTTGAGCTGCCTCCCGCTTTTCTTCTAACAAGTCGAGGTTGGCTTTGAGACCCTGCGAATTGTGATGCTCATTGAACGCCATGACTCGTGCTGACGGGAGTTTGAGCTCAATTGGGATAACAGCCTCCGTTTCGAAGGCTAGAGCAAAGGGGGTCTCCCCCGTGGGCAGTCTTTGGGTAGTTCGGTACGCCCACAACACATGATAGAGTTCGTCTACCCAAGTTCCCTTCGCTCTTTCAAGCCTTGTCTTGATTCCTTGCAGCAGAGTTCTGTTGGTCACTTCGGCTTCACCGTTGGCCTGAGGATGGGCTACCGATGTGAAATTATGGGAGATGTTTAGGTCCTCGCAAAATTTGGTGAACCTCGCTCCTGCAAATTGTCGCCCATTATCGATAATTAGGGTTCTCAACAGGCCGAACCTGCAAACGATTGACTTCCAGATGAAGTCTTGCACTTTAGCTTCTGTGATTTTTGCCAACGGTTCAGCCTCAACCCACTTGGTGAAATAGTCAATTGCTATCAGGAGGAACTTCCTCTGCCCCGATGCCACGAAAAAAGGTCCAAGGATATCCATTCCCCATTACGCGAACGGCCATGGGGCACTCAAGGGTGTAAGTTCGAAGGTGGGCTGTCTCTGGATGTTAGCATATCTCTGACATCGATCACACTTTCTAACGTATTCAATGGAGTCACGATACATTGTCGGCCAGTAATATCCTTGGTGGAGCAACTTGTGGGATAAGGACCTAGCCCCCAGATGGCTTCCGCAGATTCCTTCGTGCACCTCCCATAAGGCGTAGTCAGCTTCTGAAGGCCGGAGATATTTTAAAAGGGGTAAAGAGTATGACCTCTTGTACAATTTATCCTCATAAAGGATATACCGGGAGGCTTGATTTTTGAGCTTCCGAGCTTCTTTTGCATCATGAGGGAGAACCCCGTCTCTAAGATATGCCACCAGTGGGTCGATCCAACTGGGTTCATGGACAATTTTCATCACGAGCCACGATTCTTCCGTACTTGAGCACTTCAGAACTTTAAAGAGAACTTCCTTGGGCAGTTCAGCCGGAGCCAGCGTAGCCAACTTGGAGAGGAGATCGGCCTTGGTATTTTTCATTCTTGGAATCTGCCTAATGTTGAAGCTACTAAAGGCTGGGACGATCTCCTTTACCTTTTCAAGATATTTGGCCATGTTGTCCTCTTGTGCTTCGTAGTTTTTGCTGACTTGTCCCACTACCAATTGGGAGTCGCTGTAAATTTGGAGCCGATCTACTCCTAATTCTTTGGCGATCCTCAATCCTGGGATCAGAGCTTCATATTCCGTTTCATTGTTCGTTGCGGGGAACTCGAAGCACAGCGCTTACTCCACGATGATCCCCTTCGGACTGATCAAGATCAGGCCCACGCCTGCGCCCGACATGTTAGAGGATCCATCCACATAGAGGGCCCAAAAGCAATGAGGGGGGTCTGTTTCTTCTTCAGAGGAGTTCGGTCGGGACTTCAAGCCGTCAGTTTCACCTTGTTCAGGTTCGGCCTCCTCCGGGATAGTGCATTCCACTATAAAGTCTGCCAATATTTGGGCTTTTACTGTCGGCCTAGGTTGATAGTTGATGTCGAATTCTGTGAGCTCGATCGCCCATTTCGCTATCCTCCCAAAAGCATCCGCCCGGTGTAGAATCGCTTTAATCGGCTGGTCGGTGAGCAACATTATGGTGTGCCCTTGAAAGTAAGGTCGGAGCCTCCGGGCTGCAATCAACAGGGCGTAAATTAGTTTCTCTAATTTAGTATACCTGGTTTCAGCGCCTCTCAATGCGCGACTGATGTAGTAGATCGACCGTTGAATTTTTGTTTCTTCCTTGACAAGAACTGCTGCGAGAGCCATAGGGGAGACCGCCAGGTACAAGAACAACTCCTCCTCGGGCTCGGGCTTCGCCAATAGCGGAGGCGAGCCGAGGTAGTTCTTTAGTTCTTCGAATGCCTGTTGACACTCAGTGGTCCAACAGAAGTTTTTCGACCGCTTGAGGGTTTGGAAGAAGGGTAAGCACTGTTCGACCGACCTGGCAACGAAGCAATTCAGGGCTGCCACCCTCTCTGTAAGGCGCTGAACCTCTTTTATCGACTTCGGGGTGGCCATCTCCTGGATGGCACGAATCTTCTCCGGATTGGCTTCAATCCCGCACCCTGATACCATGAAGCCCAAAAATTTCTCCGAGGTCACTCCGAAAGCACACTTAGTTGGGTTCAGCTTCATCTTATATTGTCGGAGGGTGTCGAAGGTCTCCTCGAGGTCGGCGATGTGGTTCGTTGAAGATTTGCTTTTCACAAGCATGTCGTCCACGTAGACCTCCATGTTGCGGCCGATCTGCTCTTTGAAGATTTGGTTCACCAGCCGCTGATAAGTCGCACCTGCATTTTTGAGGCCGAAAGGCATGACCCTATAACAGTAAAGACCATGGTTAGTAATGAAAGCAGTCTTTTCTTCATCTTCTGGTGCCATTCTGATTTGATTATAGCCAGAGAATGCATCCATGAAGGTGAGAAGCTCATGGCCCGAGGTTGCATCCACCAGTTGATCGATTCTGGACAGAGGGTAGCTGTCCTTTGGGCAGGCTTTATTCAACTTTTTAAAGTCTATACACATCCTCCACTTGCCGTTTGCCTTTTTAATGAGGACAACGTTGGAAATTCAGTCAGGATAATTGACTTCTCTAATGAATTCGGTCTTCAGAAGTTTATCCACTTCTTCGGCTATCGCCTTTTGCCTTTCCGGTGCATGACCTCGGATTTTTTCTTTCGTCGGCCGATGCTTTGGATCAATGGCCAGACGATGTTCCATGACCTCTGCGTCAATCTCCGGCATGTCCGCTGGAACCCAAGAGAAAACATCCGCATTCTTTTGTAGGAAATCAACGAGCTGCGTCCGCACCTCTTCCCCCAGGTTGGAGCCGATCTTCACCACATGCTCTTTATTCCCATCATTTAAAGGAATCAAAACAAGATCTTCAATTGGCCCGCCCCTTTCCATAGTGAGGTCATCGCGGGTGTCCAATCCATCGGCCGAACAGAGGTCAGATCGGTCGCTTCTTTGCAAGGCTATGCTGTAGCAGTGTCTCGCCAAGGCTTGATCCCCTTTGACCTCTTTGACCCCCTGGCCCGTAGGAAACTTCAACTTTAAATGGTAGGTCGACACCACAGCTCGGAGGGTGTTAAGGCCGGGCCGGCCGAGTATCGCATTATAGGCAGACGGCGCCTTTACCATCAGAAAGTCTACTCGCACCCTGGACTGTTTTAGAAATTGACCTGCAACCACAGTCAGAGTTATCATTCCTTCCACGGGCATGGTATCACCCGTGAACCCTACCAATGGGGAGTTCACCGGCCCTAAATGATTATCTGGAATGGACATTTTCGAGAATGCATTGTAGAACAAAATATCGGCCGAACTTTCATTGTCGATAAGAATGCGGCGCACATCGTAATTAGCTATGTTTAAAGAAACTACGACCGCATCGTTATGAGAAAATTGAACTCTTCGAGCATCCTCCTCAGTGAAGGTTATGGATTCCTCAATCCTTTGTCGCTTGGGAGGTCCGGCCAATACACCGGTTGTTCCCCATCGGGATTCCCCTGAGATGGTGTTAGTGAAGCCGACTGTAGGCCGATTATCGGGCTGCTCCAAGCCGACTGCCGTCGTCGGAGGGAGAGGAGCCTGGGAATCGAAGATGAGGCCAGGGCTTGTGGAGCTCACTGAGATCTGACCGCGGAGGCCATTGATCGCCTGATGGATGCCCTTCGGGGAGGCATCAGGTGGAGATCAGGCAGGCAGCCGGTGGAGGAGACATCGGAGAAGATGATCGGAGGTGGTCCCGTTGAGCGCTCCTTTAAGAACAAGGGTACTGAGAAGACACAGGACCCTTCCTCTAGCGTCAATCCTGTTGGTGCAAAAATCCACCGGCATCGGAGAAGCTGGAGTCGAGGGAGTCGCGGTCGCTGCCAGAACCGGCAAAGAAAGTCTAAACTGGAGTTGGGGTGCTCCGGCAAGACCCTCCGACGCTCAAGTCAGTTCTCTGCCTCAACAAGAATGGAGTGCTCGAACAAAAATTTTTTAGCAGAGTTTTGAGATAGAGATTAGAGCTTAAGGAATAACGTATCTGGGGGTCCCTTTTTATAGGCAGAGGGCATAACAGATTGACAGCGATGTCTGTAGCTGCCTGGTAGTGGGCCGTTCGGGGCCATGAGGAGTTTGTTATGGAGAGTAGTGGAGTGGAGTCGTGGCCATCACCATGGCCTGCCACGTGGAGCCTGTTGTGGAGAGTGGGGTGATGTCCATTATCGTGACTCGCCAGAGCATGATGGAGCCGCGTGGCATCCGTTACAGGAAGTGGAGCAGAGTCGTGGCCATTACTGTGGCCTGCCAGGGAGTCCAGGCCTGTCAGCCGAAGCTCGATTGGGGTGTCTGGTGGAGAGAGATGGTTCTCCATCTAAGAGGGGCTCGGATGTTGCTAGCGAGCCTTTTACCATTGGGTGCCTTGGGCACTAGTGCTGCAGGCGAAGGTCATCTGCTGTAGAAGCTCGATCAGGGGCTTTCTGTGGATGAAGCTCGGTTTCATGTAGAATTCGACAGAAGGTCGACCGGTAGTGGATGTCGGATGGTGCTGGAGAGGTTCAGCCACTGGAGAGGTTTGGCTGCTAGAGTCCGTGTGTCGTAGGAGTTCATCCAGAATCTGTCCGTTACAGAAGTTCGGTCGGAGTCCGGTTCCCGTAGAAGTCCGGATGGGGATCATTTGTAGAAGAAACTCGGCTGAAGCCTACCTGCAATAGAAGTTCGAAGGAAATTAGTTCACAATAGAAGCTCAGGTGGAGGCTTACAGTAGAAGTCTGATGTGGGCCGCTCGTAGTAGAGATTTGAAGTAGACTGCTTGTTGTGGTAGCTCGGAGTAGACCGCTTGTAGTAGAAGTTCGAAGTAGACCGCTTGTAGTAGAAGTTCGGAGTAGATCGCTTATGGTGGGGGCTCGGAGTCCGACCCTTGTCAGAATTCGGATGGGGCCTACCTGTAATAGGAGCTTAGGGCTTAAGTCTGGCTCCCGTAGGAGCTCGGACGAAGTCTACCAGCAGTAGGAGTTCGGGGAAGGAGTCTGGCTCCCGTAGGAGCTCGGATGAAGTCCGGAAGGCAGTCGACCGCTGTAGAAATTTGGATGGAGTCAGTCCATCTTGGAGATCTGCTGTTGGGAAAGTTCGGCCACTTATGAACTGACGAAGTTCTGGAAGAAATTCGGATTGGAGTCGATCGAATCCTGTTGGAAAAAAATCTGGAAGAGGTCCGGAGAACGGTTGACCCTTGTAGGAGGTCGGCCGACAGTAGAATCCTGAGAGCATTTGGAGCAGCCTGATAGATGATTGAAGAAGCTCATCATTGGAGAAGTCCGGGAGATGCGGTAGGGGTTCGTCCGTCGGGGGAACCCGATCGACACTTGCGGAAGAAGCTGTGGGAGTTTATCCGTCAGCAGAACTTGGGAATGTTGCGGAAACTCAACCGCCGGAGAGGTTCGAAAATATGTCGCCCAAGGTCGGACACCAGCAGAGTCCCGGAAGGGTCACTCCCGACCCGAACTTCGGCTGGGGGGTATTTTATACCCAATAATTCTTAATTAAGTTTCAGTAACAACATGGGTTTAGGTTAAGTTTTGAATAATTTTAACTTTTTATTTTATAAATAATTTATAATAAATTTTATGCAAAGACTTTCTATTCTAAAACTGGATCGGCTCAATCAACATTGAGCCGACAATATAAGGGGATTGGGTCAACTCAGTTCAAAATTGGATCAACTCAGTAATTATGCGAACATATTTCAAAGAGTTTCAGATCTGAAAAATCTTACATAATTCTAAAATAAAATCAATCATAAATATCTTTTTAGATCATATCTAAATTTTTTATGATTTCAGATTTTATTTTCTCATGATTAAATAATTTTAATTATATAGATTAAATATTTTACTTTTCATACAACTTTGTATCACATATAACAAACCTAGCATTCCAAGATTTAGGATTTTGCAGAAAAGTAAGTTCATCCCTTCGTGTTCTTCTTCATAGGATTTAATCACATGGCACCCCTACATGCCATAAGAGCACCCCATCGAATGAAAAGAGAGGATCTTTAAATTCTTTTTGCTCCAATGATCAGACAGCCTGGTGATCAACCCAATCCAAGTACTTGCTAATCGGATCATCTAATCTAATCATATATCATATATGCTTAAATTTTGATCTAATCTAAATTATATCAGATCTGATCGCAATCTTAGATCACATCTAAATCAGATCATAAATATCACATACAACATATAAAATTATATTTTATCAAAAATCAGCATAAACTAGGACAACTTGTTCACTGTAAGGCGTAAACCCTACAATAGGACAACCTTATTTCAATTTGTACAATCAACCATTAATTAAATTTAGATCTAAGATATCACATATCAGATCTAAATAAAATTAAATTTTAGATCTAATATACACATATAATATGAAATAATGAACTTAGGCTCTGATACCGTCGTTGATGAACGTAGGCGATTTCATGCATGTATTTCAAAAATTTTTGAAATAAATCGTAGTGAAAAGCAACTAGATTAATCTTATTAATCTAATATACATATGATCAGATCAATACATCAACCTACTCTAGGATCTATGACATGATATATGGCATATAAAATCTAAAAAAATCAGAAGATAAAATCTACATGCATACATGTGAGCAATAGATCAGATCTACTTTTAATCTGAGTTCAGAACTCGATACTTAAGCATGGATTGATGATGGCCGCTACTGAGAGATATGGTAAAGATGATCCTCGCTGGTTGCTCATGGCTGCACATGTGTCTGACCTCTACAAAATGTCCACTCGAAGTCCCAATTTGATTGGTCTTCTTGGGAGTGTTAGCTTGCACGAAGACTATTTTGTTGGCTGGTCTGGATCCTTCTTCAAATCTCTAGAACCTTTCTAGAGGTTGAGAAGGACATCTGGAGGAGATGAGGATGAGAAAAAAGTATGGAGAGGAGACACTCTTCTCTCTTCTTTTTCTCTCTTCCCAAACACTTAAGATCAAACCCTAGAAATCTAGGTTTTGTGCTCACCGAAAGAGGAGAGGACTCTCCTCTATTTTTCACACCATGAAACCATGCCCCAAACCCCTTCACTATGAAAGCCACTTTTTGGTTTCTCTCTTGCATGCACAAAAAAAATAAAATCTTTTTATTTGGCATGTAAGGAGTTAGGGTTTGAAGAGTCCTAAAGATGTTGGACTCTGTCAAGTTATCGCCACCTTCTCACAAAACCCATGCCCAAAAAATGTTGGATGCCCCAACCAGATGGTTTTCATATTAAATTAGATCTCCATCTGATTTTCCATGCCACAAAATTCCTCCTTTTGTCATACAAAAGAAAGGGAATAAAAGGCATGGCATGAAGGGTGGTTTAGATGAGGACTAACACCTCTTGATAAGGAATATTTTGAAATCAAATTTCAAACCTTTTCTTTTATCAAAACCCAACCAACTATGGTGTGGAGAAAGGGGCGACATCATATGTAATTGGCATGGAGAAACCTCAGGCAAAACATTTTTAGTGTGAGGAAGGTGGGTGTCCAAAGTTTAGGTGGCGCATGGGAAGAGTCCAACACTACATGGACTCTTAGTTTTTTTTATTTGACTCCAAAACAAATCACATTTGGTTAGGCCCAAATAGATAGATGAAACCCAATCTAATTAGGTTCATAAATTTTTTATCAAATTCTAATCTAATTAGGAATTGATTGAAACAAAGTCTTGATCAAATCAAGGATAATTCTTTCTTAGTGCTTAAGTCATCTCATAACCTAATCGGATCAAACCTAATTGAATCAAATTTAATTAGATTTTATCTAATCCTCTTTGCTCAATCAAATTAAGTTAATCATTAACCTAATTATTAATTAATTTTTTATTAATTTATTAACACTCAGTGAATAAATTCATTACAACTTCTGCATAAAATTAACTATCAATCGAATTGATGATTAAACCCTCGAACAATTCTCAATCATTGATCACCCACATAATTAATCAGAAACTTCTTTTGAGTATGACCTCATAGGATCGAACCTAAGTTGGTAGTATGTAAATAAATTTTTGAACCAATTGATGTAACCATTAGCAATGGGATCCGACATCTGAATAGATCGAATGATGGCGAAGCAACATTCAAGAACCTACTGGTGTATGGTTACCGTACAATTCATCTTTTTGACCCTAATACTCAAGAATGATCTAGGGTTTAACTGTCAACCTAGATAAGTTATCCACATTGTATTTCAATCTTTCAAATCCATCATATGGATTATTCGGGTCCAGGTTTTGTCAAATTGAAATATATTGATATATTAACTTCTACTTATTCAGAGGGATCAATCCCATCTTGACTCACGCACTGACTTGATAAGTACTTGACTGCACCTAAAAATCTTCCATCACTGAATTAAAAATTTAGGTAGTCCAGCACTAAAGTACAATGAGTTGCTTGCAACTCACCATGGTGATCTTAGATCAGAGGGACACTCATACCCATATCCTTCGTGAGCTTTTCTTGACAGTAGAGTGCTCTACAGTTGGTCACATTCAGTGATGATGTACTCCTACATCTCACCTACATGCCATACGAGTGTCTCCATACCATTTGGTTATGACGACAACCAATGCATATGGTACACAATGACTTATATTTGATATCGCTATGGTCTTAGTAATAGCATATCATTTGATCGTGAACCAGTTTAAGAACTATGCGATAAATCCTCCTTTATCGATCAAAATAATCTTAAAGACTTCATCACAACACAGAAGTTTGTTAGAAGATGTAATCTTGTGATGAAAAAGGCCAAATAAATTTTATTATTGATCAATTCATATTGTTGGGTATAAAATACCCCCCAGCTAATGTTCGGGTCGGGAGTGACCCTTCCGGGACTCTACCGGCGTCCGACCTTGGGTGACATATTTTCAAACCTCTCCGGTGGTTAAGTTTCCACAACATTTCCAAGTTCTGCTGATGGATAAACTCCCACAGCTTCTTCCGCAAGTGTTGACCGGATTCCCCCGACGGACGAACCCCTGCCGCATCTCCCGGACTTCTCCAACGATGAGCTTCTTCAGTCGTCTATCAGGTTGCTCCAAATGCTCTCAGGATTCTACTGTCGGCCGACCTCCTACAAGGGTCAACCGTTCTCTGGACCTCTTCCAGATTTTTTTCCAACAGGATTCGATCAATTCCAATCCGAATTTTTTCCAGAACTTTGTCAGTTCGTAAGTGGCCGAACTTTCCCAACAGCAGATCTCCACGATGGATGGACTCCATCCAAGTTTCTACGATGGTCGACCACCTTCCAGACTTCGTTCGAGCTCCTACGGGAGCCAGACTCCTTCCCTGAACTTCTACTACTGGTAGACTTCGTCCGAGCTCCTACAGGAGCCAGACTTCAGCCCTGAGCTCCTATTGCAGGTAGGCCTCATCTAAATTCTGACAAGGGTCAGACTCTGAGCTCCCACCACAAGCGATCTACTCCGAACTTCTACTACAAGTGGTCTACTTCGAACTTCTACTACAAGCGGTCTACTCTGAGCTACCACAACAAGTGGTCTACTTCAAATCTCTACTACGAGCGGCCCACGTCAGATTTTTACTGTAAGCCTCCACCTGAGCTTCTATTGTGAACGAATTCCCTCCAAACTTCTATTGCAGGCAGGCTTCGATCGAGTTTCCTCTACAAATGATCCCCATCCGGACTTCTACGAGAATCAAACTCCGATCGAACTTCTGTAGCAGACAGATTTCGGACAAACTCCTACGACACACGGACTCCAGCAGCCGGACCCCTCTAGTGGGTGAACCTCTCCAGCGCCATCCGACATCCACTGCCGGTCGACCTTCTGTCGGATTCTGCATGAAATCGAGCTTCATCCACAGAAAGCCCCTGATCGAGCTTCTACAGCAGATGACCTTCGTCTGCAGCACTAGCGCCCAAGGCACCCAATGGTAGAAGGCTCGCCAGCAACATCCGAGCTCCTCTTAGATGGAGAACCACCTCTCTCCATCAGACACCCCAATCGAGCTTCGACCGATAGGCCTGGACTCCCTGGCAGGCCACAGTAATGGCCACGACTCTACTCCACTTCCTGTAACGGATCCCACATGGCTCCATCATGCTCTGGCGAGTCACGACAACGGACATCACCCCACTCTCCACAACAGGCTCCACGTGACAGGCCACGGTGATGGCCACGACTCCACTCTACTACTCTCCGTAACAAACTCCTCATGGCCTCGAACGGCCCACTACCAGGTGGCTACAGACATCGCTGTCAATCTATTACGCCCTCCGTCTATAAAAAGGGACCCCCAGATACGTTATTCCTTAAGCTCTAATCTCTATCTCAAAACTCTGCTAAAAAATTTTCATTCGAGCACTCCATTCTTGTTGAGGCAGAGAACTGACTTGAGCATCGGAGGGTCTTGCCGGAGCACCCCCAACTCCGGTTTAGACTTTCTTTACAGGTCCTGGTGGCGACCGTGACTCCCTCGACTCCAGCTTCTTCGACGTCGGCGGATTTTTGCACCAACAAGAATTAAGTGTAGAATCAATTAGATCTAGAATTATGATTTAAGATCTAATGACATTGTATAAAATATGGAGGTATGGATTAGCTCAAATTAGGTCCTCTTAATTGGATTAGACCTAAGGTTAGAATCAAAGAGTTAATGGACTATGTAGAGAAATTAATTAAATCTACCCAAATGTTAAATTAGATTAAATCAGGATTTCTCTAGAACCAATACAATAGTTGTAGATGGTTAAGTCCATATCTTTGATTAGACCAAATGAACCTTAATTATGGATTATATTTTGATTAGATCACTAAGTATTTCGAGTTGACCCATGCCATTAAGGTTGATCAATGTGACTGATTTGGGTGCCATTTCAACCAGCATGACGCTGATCCAATTCATTGACTTGATAAAGTCAGTGAGAGGATTATGGTTTACTGATTGATCTCTTCTCTTCTCTTGATTCATAAATTAAATCTTTTAAATTATTAAGTCTCTAAAATGAGATAGCTATGGTAATAACTAAATCATAGCCTCCCATTAAATTGGATGATAATGGGTCCACTAGTATAATGATCATTGGAGGCCCAAAGGTCTGGTGCTCATTTGCTATTGGAATTATCCTTCATAATATGATGACCAAGTCGAGTCTCTCTAGCAAGTAGTCAAGTTGGCCAGCCAAAGTCAGGCCTGATCATTTGGTAGTTAGATTCCTGAGTATGATCATGTTAATGGTTGGACCTAACCAAGACTTGCAGAGAAGACCAAAGTCAACTGAAAAGTTATCTGGGATAAAATTAATTTCTAAAAATTATTTACTGAAATAATTGATTAAGAACCTACCCATAGATGTACATGGGTGAGCCGGCCAAAATCGAGCTCATGTGTAGTCTGTGTGGATTTTAGTACCCACTAAAAAATTAATATAATTTCTCAAATTGGAGGTAGAGGCTATCAATTCGACTAAAATAGTGGAAGAACCTTTAGACTAAAGTCCAAATCTTTAGGCTTAATCAATTCATAAACATAGAGATCTTATATTTTTCTTTCAGTTATGGTAGATGTCTATTGCTCCGTTCACTATTTGACAGTGACTTATTTATGGGATCCAACTTCAATAGATGGTATCAAAAATTGTAAATAGTTTTAGAGCACGAATAGATCTTATATATGATTATGGATCCAGCACTTGATATTTTCTGCATCCAATATATGTGATGTAATTAAAGGCACTTATCAGAAGTGGCCAAATGATCAAATCATCATGTGATATTTTTGAGAGCAGCAAAGAATATGAATTTGGTTGTAAATTTGATAATGCTCAGTAAGAAGAAATCCTTCAAATATTGAAGGAATCCTTTGACACCTCTAAAGATGTATCTTCAGTAAGGAATCAATCTTTTGAGAAAGAAAAGGAGAAGAAAGGTGCAAAAGAGTCATGCTTGGACTGAAGAGCCCAAATTGACAAAAGAGTCTAAGGTTAACCTAGTCTGGCAGAGTCCCTTGATCCGAACAGGCTAAAAAAAAAAATCAGCAAAGAATTACTGGACAAGGTACTTATATAATAACACCTTCTGATTTCTCTATCTATGACACTACTACCTGAGTATTGGATATCGAAAGTTCATGCAAATTATGGTAACGACTTCAAGTTAGTAGAAACATTGAAAATAACAAAAGATTTCTGAATGTTGGAGCTGAAAGTCATGTTTCAGTTCTGACTTTAGGAATTCTCAAGCAAGTTTTCGATTCTAATAACGTCATTTCGGTGATTGTCATCATTATCCATCTTGATGAATGTAATTTCTATAGGTCTTCTAGCCAAAGATAGATTTACATTGTCGATATAAAATGATTTTTGTGATATCATTTAAGATGATATCAAAATCATGGTTGACAACTAAAGAAATGGCATTTACGAATAGTCACAGCCTATTAGTGTGTAGTACACAACAAACAAACTCCTTAGAGTAGATAATGTCACAAAAGCCTATCCTTAGCAATTTGGGCTCGATCATATAAATAAAAATAGAATAACAGGAGATAATTCTCAAAGTCAATGATTATGAATCATTGTTAACTTGTAAATCCTATCTCCTTAGTAAGATGATCAAGTCACCTTTTGCTAGAAAGATGAATGAGCTAATGATGTTCTGAATCTGATACATACTAATGTATTAGATCTACGAACATATTTACTATAAATTTAGATTATTTAAAATATTCAAATGATTCCATAATAAGGTAGAGAAACAAACTAGGAAGAGCATTAAAACTCTTCAGTCAAACCAAGAAGGAGAATGCCTTTTCGATGAGTTTTTGACATATCTAGAAAAGAATAGAATTTTCTCTTATTGGAATTGACTTTGTTAGACATAGTTCGATCCATGATGAAGTTTACAAGTCTGTCAGTTTTTTTTTAAGGTTATGCTCTTGAGACTACTTGTCATGTTCTCAATTGGATTTTGAATTAATCAGTTGCAAAGACTCCATATGAGATATGGACTAGGCATAAGCTGATACCTTTTTACCTTAGGATTTGGAAGTATTTATTTTATATCAAATATTTGCAGACCAATTAGCTCGGATCTTGATCCTATATGTATTATTTTGCAGGATAACTCCAAAGAATCTAAGGGATATTACTTCTATCTTGCTGAAGAACAAAAGTTGTTCGTTATTCTTTTTAGAAAAGAAGTATCTTGGTGAAGGAACTGATGCCTTTAATATGGATCTTATAAAGTTTGATAGATAGAAGAATCAACACAATCTGGTGAACCCATAGAACCAAATTTGATTAGATCAAATTTGACACCTGTTGTAGAAGCACTATTAAGGAGATCCGATAGAGTACTACATTTGTCAGATAGATACTTCGATTTCTAGTTTTGGGATGTGATCCTGTTGAACTCGATGAGAACAACAAGGATCTGATCACCTACATGGATGCCATGCAAAGGTCCGACTCTGATTAATGGCTTGGAGCCATAAAGTCCAAAATGAAGTCCATAATGGTCAACGGTGTATGGACACTTGTTGATCCACTCGAAAGGGTAAAGCCCATAGGGTATAAGTGGATCTTCAATAGGATTAGAGGGCACAAACGAGAAGGTAGAGACCTACAAGATCCATCTGGTTGCCTAAAGATATTGTTAACATTATAGTATTGACTATAACGAGATATTTTCTTTTGTGGTAATGCTAAAATATTTTGGAGTTGGAACATATATTTTGATAAGTGATCAAAATGCATGGATTCGTTGAGCATGAAGAAGAATCCTATAAATACAAATGGGTTAATAGTGATATGAATGTATTTTTTATTTTGTATATGAATAAAATTTTTTTAATCAAGAATGATATTCCTTACATTATAGGGAATAAAGATTTCACTATTATCATTGTTCTCCATAAAGGACTTGGGAAAAGCATCCCTCATCTTAGGGATGAAGATCCATAGATCTAAGAGCCTGCTTAGGTTATCCCAATCTATGTACATAGAGTGTTTATGAGTAGAATTTATTTTATCATGTACACCATGTATGAGATCGGATATGGTATACTCACTAAGATAGTAAGTGTATGCCTGCAAGATTGGGATGAGAATCACTGGTAGGTCATTCTTAAGTATTTAAGAAATACTGAGGGTCGGTGACTTGATTATGGAGAATCTGACTTAAAACTTATAGAGTATGACTCCAATTTTTAGTTGGATATAATAATAGCAAGAATATATCAGAATACATCTTTATCCTAAATAATGGAGCAATCTGCTGAAAAAATTTCAAGCAGAACAATATAGCCAATTCAATTACGAGGCAGAATACATTACAGTATCCGATGCTTGCAAAGAAGCTATGTGATTGTACAGGTTCATTGGCAAGCTAAGAATAGCACCCTTAAATGATAGTTCTGCTATATTATACAGCACCAGAGCTATAGCTCATGTCCAAGAACCGAAGTCCCATTAGCTTACCAAGCATTTTGCATCGCAACCACCATATTCGAAAATCACAGATTGAGGTGACATCGGACTTTAGAAGATCAATGGAGAGAAAAATCTGACCAACCCATTTACTAAAGCCTCGGTATCTAGGAGTTTTGAGATGATAAATCAAAGATGAGTATATGATACTATACTGATTGGCTTTAATCTAAGTCGGAGTTGTTAGACATTATGTCCTAAAGTCAATCATTTGATAATTGTGCTAATTATAAATATATATAAATTGATTAATAATAAAAGTTATTTAATCTTTTTCATTACAAAGTTACATCTTCTAACAAACTCCTATGTAGTGATGAAGTCCTTAGGATTACTTTGATCGATCAAGAAGGATTTATCACGTAGTCCTTAAACTAGTTCGTGACTAAACGATATACTATTACTAAGATGATAGTGATATCAAATGTAGGTCATTGTGTGCTGTATGCATTGGTTGTCCTCGTAACTAAATAGGATGGAGATACTGATATGGCATGTAGGTGAGATGTAGGAGTACATCATCATTGAATGTGACCAATTGTGGAGCACTCTATTGTCAAGAGTAGCTCGCAAAGGGTATGGGTATAAGTGTTCCTCTGACCTGAGATCACCATGGTGACTTGCAAGCAACTCACTATATCTTGGTGCTAGACTATCTGAATTTTTAATTTAGTGATGAAAAGTTTTTGAGTACAGTCAAGTACTTTTCAAGTCGGTGTGTGAGTCAAGATGGGATTGACCTCTCCGAATAAGTAGGAGTTAATGTATCGATGTATTTCAATTGGGCCAAATCTGAGCTCAAGTAATCTATGTGATGGATTTGAAAGATTGAAATATAATATGGATGACTTATCTAAGGTTGATAGTTAAACCGTATGTCGTCCTTGAGCATTAGGATCAAAGGGATGAATTGTACGGTAACCATATGTCAGTAGGTTCTTGAATGTTGCTTCACCATCATTTGATCTATCTGGACATCGGGTCCCATTGCTAGATGGTTACATCAATTAGTTCAAAAATTTATTTTTGTACTACTAGCTCAGGTTTGAACCTACAGGGTCACACTCAAACAAAATTTTTGACTGATCATGTGGGTGATCAATGATTGAGAATCGTTTAAGGGTTTAATCATCAATTCGATTGATAGTTAACTTTATGGCAAAGTTGCAATGAATTTATTCACTGAGTGTTAGCGAATTAATAAAAAATTAATTAATAATTAGATTGCTGATTAGTTCAATTTGATTGAGCAAAGAGAATTAGATAAAATCTAATTGAATTTAATTTAATTAGGTTTGATCTGATTAGGTTATGAGATGACCTAATTGCTATGGGAGAATTGTGTCTGATTTAATCAGGACTTTCATTCAATCAATTCTTAATTGAATTAAAATTTGATAAAGGATTTATAAATCTAATTAGATTGGGTTTCATTTATTTATTTGGGCCTAATCAAATGTTATTTGTTTTGGATTCAAATAAAGAAACTAAGAGTCTATGTAGTGTTGGACTTTTCCCATGCACCACCTAAACTTTGGATGCCCACCTTCCTCACACTAAAAATATTTTACATGCAGTTTCTCCACACCAATTACATCTGATGTCACTCCTTTCTTCATGCCAAAGTTTGTTGGGTTTTGATAAAAGAAAATATTTGAAATTTGATTTCAAAATTTTCCTTATCAAGAGATGTTCGTTCTCATCTAAACCATCCTTCATGCCATGCCTTTTATTCCCTTTCTTTTGTGCAACAAAAGAAGGAATTTTGTGGCATGGGAAATCAGATGGAGATATAATTTAACATGAAAACCATTTGGTTGGGGCATCCAACATTTTTTGGGTGTGGGTTTTGTGAGAAGGTGGCGACAACTTGATAAAGTCCAACATCTTTAGGACTCTTCAAACCCTAACTTCTTACATGCCAAATAAAATGGTTTTATTTCTTTTGTGCATGTAAGAGAGAAACCAAAAAGTGACTTTCATGATGAAGGGGTTTGGGGCATGGTTTCATGGTGTGAGAAATAGAGGAGAGTCCTCTCCTCTTTGGGTGAGCACAAAACTTAGATTTCTAGAGTTTGATCCTAAGTGTTTGGGAAGAGAGAAAAAGAAGAGAGAAGACCATCTTCTCTCCATTCTTTTTTCTCATCCTCATCTTCTCTAGATGTCCTTCTTCAACCTCTGAAAAGATTCAAGAGATTTGAAGAAAGGATCCAGATCAGCCAACAAGATGGTCTTCGCGCAAGCTAGTACTTTCGAGAAGACCGATCAGATCGAAACTTTGAGTGGACTTTTCATGGAGACCGGATATGTGTGCGACTGTGAGCAACCAGCGAAGATCATTTTTATCACATCTCTCAGTAGTGACGATCGTTAACCTATGCTTAGGTATCGAGTTCTGAACTCAGATTAGAAGTAGATCTGATCTACTGCTCACATGTATACATGCAGATTTTATCTTCTGATTTGTTTAGATTTTATATGTCATATATTATGTCATAGATCCTAGAGTAGGTTAATTTATTGATCTGATTATATGCATGTTAGATTAATAATATTAATCTAGTTTCTTTTCATTATAATTTATTTCAAAAATTTTTGAAATACATGTATGAAATCACCTACATTCATCAGCAGATGCAATGCAGAGATCCGACTCTGACAAATGGCTTGAAGCCATAAAATCTGAAATGGAGTCCATGAAGGTCAATGATGTGTGGACACTAGTTGACCCACCTGAAGGGATTAAACCCATAGGGTGAAAATGGGTCTTCAAAAGGAAGAGGGGTGCAGACAAAAATGTGAAGACCTATAAAGCCTGTTTGGTTGCCAAGGATTATCATTAGTGTTATGGTATTGACTATGATGAGATATTTTATCCTGTGGCAATACTTACATTCATTCGGATTATGCTTGCGATAGCGGCACACATACATGATGAAATTTGGCAAATAGATGTGAAAATAGCTTTTCCAAATGAAGAGCTAGAAGAAGAGGTGTATATGATACAGCCTGAATGTTTCATATCCACAGATGAGTCCAAAGTGTGTAAGGTTCAGAGATCCATCTATGGATTGAAGCAGACATCTAGGAGTTGGAACATGCATTTTGATAAGGTTATCAGAATGTATGGCTTCATTAGGAATGAAGAAAAACTCTGTATTTATAAATAGGTAAATAACTTTATGGTTGTATTTCTCATACTGTATGTGGATGACATTCTCTTAATTGAGAATGACATCCCTACATTACAAGAAATAAAAGTCTGGTTATCATCTTAATTCTCTATGAAGAACTTGAGAGAAGTATCTTACATCCTTGGGATGAAGATATATAGAGATAGATCAAAAAGATTGCTTAGATTATCTCAGTCCACGTACATAAATACTATGCTGAAGCAGTTCAGCATGAAAAATTTTAAAAAATGCTATCTCTCGATAGGCCATGAAATTTCTCTCTCGAAGAGGGATTATGCGACAACTCCTCAAGAGAGAGAGTGTATGAGTAGAATTCTATATGTTTCGACAGTGGGTTCTATAATATATTCCATGACATGTACAAGATCAGATGTGGCATACTCACTAAGAGTAGTGAGTAGATACTAGTCTGATCTAGGATAGCATCATTGAAAAGTCGTAAAGATCATCCTTAAGTATTTGAAAAATACTAAGGATCAATGGCTTGTTTATGGTGAAACTGACTTGAAACTAGTGGGGCTCACTAACTCCATCTTTCAGTCAGACCATGATGATAGTAAGAGTTTGTCGGATTATATTTTTACCCTGAATGATGAAGCAATCTGCTAGAAAAATTTCAAACAGCAAACTGTGGCTGACTTTGTTTGCGAGGCAGAGTATATCGTGGCATCCGATGCTACGAAGGAAGCTGTGTGGCTACGAAAGTTCATCGATGAGCTCAGAGTGGCATCCACTGTTGATGGTCCTGTCCTGTTATACTGTGATAGTACTGAAATTATTGTTTAAGCCAAGAAGTCGAAGTCCCATCAGTGCACCAAGTATATTCTATGCCGCTACCACCTTATTTGAAAGATCATGGATCGAGGTAACATCGACCTTCAGAAGAATGACAAAAAAAAAATATAGCCAACCCATTTATTAAAGCTCTTAAGATCAAGGAGTTCGATGATCACAAGTCAAAGATGGGTATACGATACCGTATCGATTGGCTTTAGTCCAAGTGGGAGTTGTTGGAAATTATGTTTCAAAGCCAATTATCAGCCTATTGACAATTGTGCTCATATTTATAAAAAGTATATAAATTTTTATTAATAAAAATTATTTAATTTTTCATTATATTTTATCCATCTTTTTTAAACTCCTGTGTTGTGATGAAGTCCTTAGGACTATGTTTAATCGACAAAGGAGGATTTATCGTTTAGTCCTTAAAATATATTCATGACCAAATGATATGCTATTAATAGGATGATAGCGATATCAAGTATAGGTTATTGTATGGCATATAGATTGATTGTCTTCTTAACCAAGGAGTGTGGAGATACTGGTATGACATGTAGGTAGAATGTAGGAGTACATTCACACCAAACATAACCATTTGTCGAGCACTCTGCTGTCAAGAGTAGCTCGTGAATGGTATGGGTATAAGTATCCCTCCGATCTGAGATCACCATGGTGACTTGTAAGCAACTCACTGTACTTTGATGTCGGACTATCTAAATTTTTAATTCAATGATGAAAGATTACTGAGTGCAATCAAGTACTTATCAAGTCGGTGCATGAGTCAAGATGGAATTGATCTCTCTGAATAAGTAGGAGTTATGCATCAGTGTATTTTAATTTAGTAAAATCTTGATCTGGATAATCCATGTGATGGATTTGAAAAGTTGAAATACAATGTGATTGACTATTTTAGGGTTGACAGTTAAACCCTAGGTCATCTTGCGCATTAGGATCAAAAGAATGAATTATATGGTAACCATACGTTTGTAGGTTCTAGAATATTGCTTTGCAATTTTTGGTCCATCCGAACATCGGGTCCAATTGCTAGATGGTTATATCGATTAGTATAGGAAGTTATTCCTATGCTACCAACTTATATTCGAACCTATGGGTCACACACATTAGAAGATTCGATTTGATCGAATGGTTGAAGAGTCCTATTGGATTGGGACTCTGGTGAAGAGTCCCACTGGACTGGGACTCTGCAGGAGAGTCCCACTAGACTGGGACTCTACTGTTAATAAAGGATTTATTAGCAATTGCATTGCTAATTGACTCAATTTGATTGAGTAAAAAGGTTCGAATCAAGTCTAATTGAATTGGATTTAGTTTGACTTAGATTGGGTTTGATGTGATCCAGCCTAATTGCAAGAAAAACTTGTTCCTGATTTGATCAAGACTTGAATTCAGTTAAATTCTAATTGGATTAGGAATTTATTGAGATGATTGAATTCTTAATTAGATTAGGTTCCTTCCTCTCATTAGGTTCAAACCAGCTTTAATTTGATTTGGAATCATATTAGAAATGAAGAGTCCCAGCCAGTAGGGACTCTCTCTCCCTTACGCATGCACTGGACCCATGCCATTTTCTACACGCAAAAAGAAGTTTTGCATGAGATTTTTGGGCATGAGAAGAGAGGGAGCAGAGAGGGTGGGCGGCAATCACGATGAGTCATGGTCCTTATCTTCTTCATGATTTGAATACGATCTGAATCAAAGATAAGAAGATAAGATGAAAGGAGATCAATTTTGTATCGAAAGATTGGTGGCGCCAAAACTAATTTCCCCATATGCGTTGGAATTTTTAGAAGGCATGAGAGAGGTCTGATTTCTTTCTCATGCCATCACAAAAATTGACAAAATATAGGATGCCCCATATGGATATGGCATGGAGTTTTTGGCACTCCCCTCTTGACCCAAAATCCTAACTCTTAACTATATAAAGGAGGTCTAATAGTTAGATGCCCCATATGTGAGATGAAGGAAATATGCGGTAGTGCAGTACATGTGATTTTAAAAATTTTATGCAACAAAAATGAATGATTAAATAATTTAATCTTAATCACATGTATAAGATCTAATCTTAAACTACCATATCATGATCTATGATATGAAAAATATATATTTTAGATCTAAAAATAAAAATACACATCGATCTCATCGATGCTAAAATCTTAGATCTAACTATTAGATCTATCGGTATGATCAAAATAAGTTAGAGATCATTACCAAATAAATTTTGATCTTGATCTCCTCTGATCCAATGATTGGAGAGGGTATTCTTTAGATCACTCACAGCCATACAAAGTCATCTGACCTTTATAGAAAAATCCATGCGAAGACTGGCGCAGATTAGGGACTCGGAGATGCTAGTCTGCAAGCAACTTCGATAGCTGATCTCTTCCTTCTTCTACAAGCACTTTGGACATTCTAAAGTAGTAGAGGATCTAGAGGAGGAAAAGAGGAGGAGCAGAGCATTGGAAAACCAAAAAATAGCAAAATAATTGATCATAGGATGTCCAAGGGAGAGGACCTCTTTTTATAGACTTGGAATTAGGGTTTTTTCCAAGGAAGGGCACCAAGAGTCCACGCCAAAACTACCTTTTGGCATCCCAAAAAATTTTAAAAAAATCATTAAAATATGGAGAAGGATTTTGGAGTCTCACATACCAAAATATTCTCCAAGAAAAATAATATGGTGCCAACAATATTCCATGTATAAAAAATTCCTTGCCTAGTTTACATCTTATCTCTAATTTGGATCGCATTCGAATTAGGCAGTAAATAAGATCATGACTCATCAAATATTGCCCCCACTCTTACTGGACCCTCTATCATGATGCCAAAAATCATAACCCAAATCCAATTAGGCATGGAGAAATTGGCATGGGTTTAGGAGTGGCGCAGGAGATAAGGATAGAGTCCAAGTGGATAAGGACTCTTCATTTTCAATTTCGATTCTAATCCAAATCAAATTTAGATTAAACCCAATGATAGAAATAAATCTAATCCAATTAGAAATTTAGATATCTCATCAAATTTTTAATACAATTAAAAATTAATCAAATCAAAATCTTAATCGAATCAGGATCAAATTTTTCTTATAATCGAGCTAGATCATATCAAACCCAATCAGAGTTGAACTGAATCTAATTTAAGTATACTTGATCTAAAGATCTTTGCTCAATCAAATTAAGTTAATTAGTAATCTAATTACTAATAAATTTTCTACTAATAATAGAGTCTCAATCCCAGTGAGACTCTCTCATAGAGCCCAAATCCGAGTAGGACTCTTCACTAGAGTCACAATCCAATTGGACTCTTCAGCCATCAGATTTGATCAAATCTTCTAATGCATGTGACCCCATAGGTTTGAACCTAAATCGATAGCATAAAAATAATTTTCTATATCATTCGATGTAACCATTTAGTAATGGTGACCCGACGATCGGATAGATCGAAGTATTGTAAAGCAACCTTCTAGAACCTACTGGCATATGGTTACCGTATAATTCATCCCTTTGACCCACATGCTCAAGGTGATCTAGGATTTAACTGTCAATCCTAATTTAGTTGATCACATTGTATTTCAACCTTTCAAATTTATCTCATGGATTACTCTGGCCAAGATTTTACTAAATTGAAATACACTGATGTATATCTTTTACTAATTCAGAGGGGTCAACTCCATCTTGACTCACATACCGACTTGATAAGTATTTGACTACACCCAGTAACCTTCCGTCACTGAGTTAAAAACTCAGATGGTCTGATATTAAAGTACAGTGAGTTGCTTATAAGTTACAATGATGGTCTTAGATCGGAGAGACACTTATACCCATATCCTTCACGAGCTACTCTTGATAGCAGAGTGCTCGGCACATGGTCATATTCGATGCATATGTACTCCTACATTTCATCTGCATGCCATGACAGTATCTCCACACTCCTTGGTTAAGAGGACAATCAACTCATATGGCACACAGCGACCTACACTTGATATCGCTATCGTCCTTGTAATAGTGTATCATTTGATCGCGAATATTTTTAAGGACTTAATGGCAAATCTTTTTTTGTCGATTAATTATAGTCCTAAAGATTTCATTACAATACAGGAGTTGAAAGATGATCAATTTATAATAAAAATATCAAATAATTTTTATTAATAAAAATTTATATACAATTTACTAGATAAGCACAATCATCAACAAGTTGACGGTTGGCTTTGGGATACATTTTTCAACAACTCTCATTTGGACTAAAGCCAATTGGTACAGTATTAGATATCCATCTTTAACTTGTGGTCATCGAACTTCTTGATTCTGAAAACTTTAGTGAATGGGTTGGCTAGGTTCTCCTTCTCATCGATCTTCTGAAGATCGATGTCACCTCGATCCATGATCTTTCGGATAAGATGATAGCAGCGAAGAATATATTTGGTGTGCTAATGGGACCTCGGCTCCTTGGCTTGAGTAATGGCTCCAGTATTATCATAGTATAATAAGACAAGACCATCAATGGAGGGTGCCACTCTGAGCTCATCGATGTACTTCCACAATCATACAGCTTTCTTTGCAGCATCGTATGCCATGATATACTCCACTTCGCAAACAGAGTCTGCCATAGTGTGCTGCTTAGAACTTTTTCAGCAGATCGCTCTACCATATAGGATAAAAATATAATCTGACACACTCTTACTATCCTCATGGTCTGATTGAAAGCTGGAGTCGGTGAACTCCACAAGTTTTAAGTCAGTCTCACCATATATAAGCCATTGGTCCATAGTATTTCTCAAATACTTAAGAATGATATTTACAATCTTCCAATAGCTTTTCCCTAGATCAGACTGGTATCTACTCATTACCCCTAGTGAGTATGCCACATCTAGTCTCATATATATCATGGCGTACATAATAGAACCTACTGCCGAAGCATATAGAACTCGACTCATACGCTTTCTCTCTTGAGTAGTCGGACAATCTCCTTTCGAAAAAATTTTTTTTGACCTATCAGAAGATAGCCTTTCTTAAAATTCTCCATGCTGAACTGTTTCAGCATGTTATCTATGTACGTAGATTGAAAGAGTCCAAGCAGCCTCTTAGATCTATCCCTATAGATCTTTATCCCTAGGATGTAGGCTGCTTCTCCCAAATTTTTTATAGAGAATTATGACGACAACCATACTTTTATTCTCTGTAATATAGGGACATCATTCCTAATTAAGAGAATATCATCCATATACAACACAAGAAATATAATTATAGAACTATTTGCCCACTTATATATGCAGGGTTCCTTTTCGTTCCTAATGAAGCCATATGTTCTGATCACCTTATCAAAATGTATATTCCAACTCTGAGATACATGCTTCAATCCATAAATGGATCTCTGAAGCTTGCACACTTTAAACTCACTATGGATGTGAAACCTTCAGGTTGTATCATATACATCTCTTCGTTTAGCTCTCCATTTAGAAAAGCTGTCTTTACATCCATTTGTCAGACTTCATAGTCCAGGTATGCTGCTATCGCAAGCATAATCCGAATGAACTTGAGCATTGCTACAGAAGAAAATATCTCATCATAGTCAATACCATAATGCTGACGATAGTCCTTGACAACCAAATAGATTTTATAGGTCTTCACCTTCCTGTCTGCGCTCCTCTTTCTCTTAAAGACCCACTTACACCTTATGGGTTTAACCCCTTCAGGTGGGGTAACCAATGTCCATACATTGTTGACCTTCATGGACTCTATTTTGAATTTCATGGTTTCAAGCCATTTATCAGAGTCGGACCTCTGCATCTCATTCATGTAAGTGATCGGATCTTCATCATTCTCATCAAGTTCAACAGGATCTCCATTTCAGATCAAGAAACTTAAGAATCTGTCTGGCTGATGCGATACTCTATCAGACCACCTTAAGGATGTTTTCTCATTGGGCTTCAATTTTGATCTTCTCAAATTCGGTTCAGCTTCAATCATTAGTGTCAGTTCTTCTACCTGTCGAACTTCATTAAGCTCGATTTTAGAGGCACTTATTCCTTCATTAAGGAATTTCTTTTCCAAAAAGTGTAACTTATTACTGACAAATATTTTTTATTCAACAGGTAGGTAAAAATAATATCTCCTTGTTTCCTTAGGGTACCCTATGAAGTTATATTTATCGGACCTAGGACTGAGCTTGTCAGTTTGTAATCATTTAACATAAGCCAGACACCCCCAGACCCTAAAGTGAGATAGGTTCGGTTGATGCCTTGACCATATCTCATATGGTGTCTTACTAACTAACTTGCTCGAAATATTATTGAGCACAAGACAAGCTGTTTCAAGTGCATATCCTCAAAAAGAGATCGACAGAGTTGCAAACCCGATCATGGATCGAACCATATCCAACAAGGTTTGATTCCTCCTTTCTGAGATGCCATTATGCTGTAGTGTCCCTGGAGGGATCCATTAGGAGAGAATCCCATTCTCTTCTAGCTATGTTAGAAATTCACTATAGAGGTATTCACCTCCTTCGTCTGATCAGAGAGTTTTAATACTTTTTCTAGTTTGTTTTTCTACTTCATTATGAAACTGTTTGAATATTTCAAATGATTCAGACTTGTGTTCCATCAAGTAGATGTACCCATACCTTGATAGGTCATCTGTAAACATAATGAAATAGCTATACCTTCCTCTGGCACATGTGCTCATAAGTCCATATACATTAGTATGTATCAGACCCAGCATATCATTGGCTCGTTCATCTTTTTCAGTAAAAAGTGACTTGGTCATCTTTCCAAGCAAACAAAATTCACAGGTAGGTAACGATTCATAATCGTCTTTATCAAAAATTTCTTCTTGAGCTAACCTATTTATCTTATTCTTGTTGATATGACCTAGCTTACATTGCCAAAGGTAGGCATCCATGACATCATCTATTCTAAGGCGTTTATTTGAAATGTATATTACATTAGGCCTAAATACAACATAGATACCATTATTCAATTGTCCACGCAAAATTATAATACCATTCAAAATGATATCATAAAAATTTTTTTTATTGATATTTTATAATTAAAATTGGCCAAAAAGCCTATAAAAATAATATTTAAAAAAAAACTAAGATAGTAATGATACTCATCAAGAACAATGTAATGAGACTTGAATATAAGCTTGATGATTCCTAAAGCTAGAACTGAATTTGATCTTCCATCTCCGACATTCAGGAATTTCTCGCTATCTGCAGATCTCTTAGTGACCTAAAGATCCTACAATAAATTGCAAATGTGAATAGGATTACCAGTATCCAATACCCAGGTCATTGTATCAAAAAGAGAAAAGTTACAAGGTGTTATCATATAAGTACCTTGTCCAGCAACTGATTGCTTCTTCTTCTTTGTCCTATTCGGGTCAAGAGAAGCGATATACTGAGGACAATTTCTCTTTCAGTGACCCTACTTCTTGCAAAAGAAGCACTCTGTCTGATTTTGATCAGTCTTGAACTTGGATTTTTGGGATTGACTCCCAGCATTAGGCACCTTCTTATTCTTCTATTTTTTCCTTTCTTAAAGGGACAATGACTATCCGAAGAAGATCCTCCCATTAAATTCACCGTCTCCTTGTGGAGCTGGTGATCCTTTTCAAAAGTCTGTAACAACCCCAATAGACCATGGTAGTTGACTACAGGCTTCATCATTCTAAAATGACTAAGGAACGGCAGGTAGGACTTGGGTAGAGAGTTCAGGATTGCATCCTTCTCTAGCTGTTCATGCAAGGGAAAGTCAATTTTGCTCAGTTTTTCAATCTGCTCGATCATGTACAATACATGATCGATAACAAATGCACCCTCCCTCATCCAAGTATTGAAAATGATGCAACTAGTCTTGTGCCATGCAATATCGTCAGAAGTACCAAAGGAATCCCTCAACATTTGAAGCATTTTCTCTGGCTGAGCCTCTTCAACTTTCAACTGAACTCGTTGTTCATGAAATCCTGCATGATGCAACGAACCATGGTGCGATTGTTGAGCCACTTCAAATAAATATCTCGAACCGCTCCTTGGGTGTTAGGAGTAGGCTCCTCAGGTGTCAGATTCATTATTAAATAAAGGATCCTCTCGTGCTGCAGGACTATCTTTAACTTTCGATACTAATTATTGAAATTCGATCCGATAAACTTCTCACTATCCAACAGTGATCGGAGTGACAAGTTTGAGGCCATATCTACACATACAAGAAAAATAGAAAACCTAATTAGTATATAAATTTGTTAATCATAAAGATTTGGACTTTAGTTTAAAGGTCCTTCTACTATTTTATACGAATTGGTAGCCTCTATCTTCAATTCGAAGAATTACCTTAATTCTTTAGTGGGTACTAGAATCTACATAAACTATATACAGGCTCGAGGATGGTTCGGCCAACCCATATGCACCTATAGGTAGGTTCTCAACTAATTATTTCTCCAAACAACTTCTACTAATTAATTTATCCTCAGATTTCATTTCAGTAGGCGATGGGCCTCCATTGAAAATTTCAGTTAGGTCAAACCATTAACATGAACCTACTCAGTGATTCTACCTAATAAGTGATCAGGCCCGAGGATGGCTGGGTTAATCCAACTATCATCAGATAGTTCAACAGAGTCATCATATAATGAATGATAATTTCATTGTTCAGAGTGAACACCAGACGGATGGCGCCTGCAATGTCAATCATAAATAATGAAATCATTATCACTCACCTTAATGGGAGGCTATGATCTAGTTATCACCATAACTAGCTCATTTTAGGGATCTAATAATTTAGAGGATTTAATCGATTTAGTGAAAAGAGAAGAGAAAATCAATCAGTAGATCACAATCCTCTCACTGACTTCACCAAGTCATTGAATAGGTTTAGGTCATACTGATTGAACTGGCACCTAGATCAGTCACATTGATCAACCTTGATGGTATGGGCTAACTCAAATCACTTAGCGATCTAATCAAAATCTAGTTCATCAAATTGGTCAGATAAGTGAGATCGGTGGGAGGGTTTGCAAAGCTTCCTTAGACACTATCAAAATGGTCAGGTAAGCCGCTCTCAATTAAAATCCACCGATCGAAATGCCAAACTTATTTTAGACACCAATTGATTAACTAATTTTGATTTGACCAACTTAATGATCCGGGTTCAACTACTGAGCCACAATCAAGGTCCATTTGATCTAATCAAAGATATGGACTTGACCATCTATAACTATTATACTAGAGAAATTTTGATAAATTTAATTCAATATTTGGTTAGACTTAATCAATTTTTTTACATAGTCAATCAATTCTTTGATTCTAACATTAGGTCTAGCCCAATTAAAGAGAAGGACCTGATTTGAGCTAACCCATGCCCCATATTTTATGCAATGTCATTAGATCTAAATCATAATTCTAGATCTATGAGTTTAACACTTAATTCTTAAATAGGTTTAAATCAATAAGGTTAAGATTTTAAAAATAATTTTTCATGTAAACCTTTTACATCAAATCACAAAATTTTTTAGATCAAATATAAATTTTTATAATTTTAAATTAAAATAATTTTGATTAAATAAGATTAGATGTAACTAGTTTCTTCGCAACTTGCATCACATACCACAACACATAGGATTTCAAGATCTAAGATTTTGCAAGAAAGTAAGTTTTCTCCTTTCGCTTTCTTCTTCATAGAATCTCACAGTGGCACCCCTACATGCCATAAAGAGCACCCCATTGAATGAGAAGAGAGAGTCATAAAATCCTACTTGCTCCTATGACCGGACGGTCTGATGATTACCCAATCTGAGTACTTTGCTACTCAGAATATGTAATCTAAATAGATAATAATCAGATCTAAAAATAAACTAATTTAGATTTAATCTAAATCATAAATAATCAGATTAAATAAAAAAAATAGATCTAAAGTTATATTAATTCACATTAAAAGAACCATGCTCTGATACCAGTTGAAGGAAATATGCGATAGTGCAGTAGATGTGATTTTAAAAATTTTGTACAGTAAAAATGAATGATTAAATAATTTAATCCTAATCACATACATAAGATCTAATCTTAAACTATCACATCATAATCTATGATATAAAAAATATATACTTTAGATCTAAAAATAAAAATACACATCAATCTCATCGATGCTGAAATCCTAGATCTAACTATTAGATCTATCGGTATGATCAAAATAAGTTAGAGATCATTACCAAACAAATTTTGATCTTGATCTCTTCTAGTCCAATGGTTGGAGAGGATATTCCTCAGATCACTCATAGCCACACGAAGTCATCTAGCCTCTATAAAAAAATTCATGCAAAGACTGATACAGATTAGGGACTTGGAGATGCTAGTCTGCAAACAACTTCAACAGCTGATCTTTTTTTTTCTACAAACACCTTTGATACTCCAAAACAGTAGAAGATCTGGAGGAGGAAAAGAAAAAGAGAAGAAGAGCTTTGAAAAATCAAAAAATAGTAAGAGAATTGATCATAAGATGTCCAAGAGAGAGGACCCTTTTTTATAGACTTGGAATTAGGGTTTTTTCCAAGGAAGGGCACCAAGAGTCCATGCCAAAACCAGCTTTTGACATCCTAAAAAATTCCAAAAAAATCACTAAAATGTGGAGAAGGATTCTAGAGTCTCACACATCAAAATATTCTCCAAAAAAAATAATATGGCACCAATAATATTCTATGTATGAGAAATCTCTTTCCTAGTTTACATCTTATCTGTAATTCAGATCGTATTCGAATTAGGCATGAGATAAGATCATGACTCATCTAATATTGCCACCCACTCTTATTGGACCCTCTATCATGATGTCAAAAATTACAATCCAAATCCAATTAGGCATGGAGAAATTGGCATGGGTTCAGGAGTGGCACAAGAGATAAGGATAGAGTCTAAGTTGACAAGGACTCTTCATTTCTAATTCTGATTATAATTCAAATCAAATTTGGATTGAACCCACTAATAGAAATAAATCTAATCAAATTAGAAATTTAGATATCTTATCAAATTTCTAACCCAATTAAAAATGAGTCGAGTCAAAATCCTGATCGAATATCAAATTTATCCTGTAATCAGGCTCGATCATATCAAGCCCAATCAGAGTTGAACTGAATCCAATTCAATTAGACTTGATCTAAATCTCTTTGCTTAATCAAATTGAGTCAATTAGTAATCTAATTATTAATAAATTTTTTATTAATAGTAGAGTCCCAGTCCCAGTGGGACTCTCCCATAGAGTCCTAGTCCGAGTAGGACTCATCACCAGAGTCATAATCCAATTAGACTCTTCAGCCATCAGATCTGATCAAATCTTGTAATACATGTGACCCCATAGGTTCAAACCTAAGCCGATAGCATAAGAATAACTTTCTATACCAATCGATGTAACCATCTAGCAATGGTGATCCGACGATCGGATAGGTCGAAGTGTTGCAAAGTAACCTCTTAAAACCTACTGGCGTATGGTTACCGTATAATTCATCCCTTTGATCCAAATGCTCAAGGTGACCTAGGGTTTAACTATCAACCCTAATTTAGTCAACCATATTGTATTTCAACCTTTCAAATCCATCTCATGGATTATCCTGATCAAGATTTTACTAAATTAAAATATACTGATGCATATCTCCTACTAATTCGGAGGGATCAATTTTATCTTGACTCACACACCAACTTGATAAGTACTTGACTACACCCAGTAACCTTCCGTCACTAAGTTAGAAAGTCAGATGGTCTGGTACTAAAGTACAGTGAGTTGCTTACAAGTCACCGTGGTGGTCTCAGATCAGAGGAATATTTGTACCCATATCCTTCACAAGCTACTCTTGATAGCAGAGTGCTCGATATATGATCACGTTCGATGCGAATATACTCCTACATTCCATCTGCATGTCATAACAGTATCTTCATATTCTTTGGTTAAGAAGACAATCAACTCATATGGTACATAATGATCTACACTTGATATCACTATCGTCTTAATAATAGCATATCGTTTGGTCACAAAAATTTTTAAGGACTTAACGATGAATCCTTCTTTGTCGATTAATTATAGTCCTAAGGACTTCATTACAATACAAAAGTTCAAAGATGGTTAATTTATAATAAAAATTTGAAATAATTTTTATTAATAAAAATTTATATATAATTTATAAGATGAGCACAATCGTCAACAAGCTGACGATTGATTTTGGATATATTTTCTAACAACTCCCACTTGGACTAAAGACAATCGATATAGTATCGAATATGCATCTTCAACTTGTGGTCATCGAACTCTTTGATTTTGAGAGCTTTAGTAAATGAGTCGGTCAGATTCTCCTTTCTGTCGATCTTCTGAAGGTCGACGTCACCTCGATCCACGATCTCCCGGATAAGATGATAGCCATGCAGAATATGTTTGGTGCACTGATGGGACCTCGACTGCTTGGCTTGAGCAATGGCTCCAGTATTATTGTAGTATAACAAGATAAGGCCATCAATAGAGGATGCCACTTGGAGCTCGTCGATGAACTTTCGCAACATATAGCTTTCTTCAAAGCATCAGATATCGTGATATACTCCGCTTCGCAAATAGAGTCGCCATAGTATGCTGCTTAGAATTTTTCTAGCAGATCGCTCCACCATTTAGGGTAAAAATATAATCGGATACACTCTTGTTATCGTCATGGTCTGATTGAAAGCTGAAGTTGGTGAACCTCATAAATTTCAACTTAGTCTCACCATACACAAGTCACTGATCCTTAATATTTCTCAAATACCTAAGAATAGTCTTTACAACATTTCAGTAATTTTCTCCTGGATCATATTGGTATCCACTCACTATCCCTAGTGAGCATGCTACATTTGGTCTGTATATGTCATGGCGTACATATTAGAATCCACTGTCGAAGCATATGGAACTCTACTCATACGCTCTCTCTCTTGAGGAGTTATCGGACAATCTCCTTTCGAAAGAAAAATTTCTTGGCCTATCGGAAGATAGCCTTTCTTGAAATTTTTCATACTGAACCATTTCAGCATGGTATCTATGTATGTGGATTTGGAGAGTTCGAGCAGCCTCTTAGATCTATCCCTATAGATCTTCATCTCTGAAACGTAGACTGCTTCTCCCAGATCCTTCATGGAGAACTATGATGACAGCCACACTTTTATTTCCTGTAATGCAAGGATACCATTTTCGATTAAGAGAATGTCATCCACATACAACACAAGAAATATAATTATTGAACTATTTGCCCACTTATATATATAGGGTTCTTCGCCATTCCTAATGAAGCCATATATTCTGATCACCTTATCAAAATGTATGTTTCAACTTTGAGATGTTTACTTCAATCCATAAATGGATCTCTGAAGCTTGCATACTTTGGACTCATCTGTAGATGTAAAATCTTCAGGTTATATCATATACACCTCTTCGTTCAGCTCTTCATTTAGGAAAGCTATCTTCACATCCATTTATCAGATTTTATAGTCCAGGTATGCTGCTATCACAAGTATAATTTGAATGGACTTGAGCATTGCTATAGGAGAAAATATCTCGTCATAGTCAATATCATAATGCTGATGATAGCCTTTGGCAACCAAACAAGCTTTATAAGTCTCCACCTTCCCGTTTGCGCCCCTCTTTCCCTTGAAGATTCACTTACACTTTATGGGTTTAACCCCTTCAGGTGGGTCAACCAATGTTCATACATCGTTGACCTTCATGGACTCCATTTTGGATTTCATAGCTTCAAGCCATTTATCAGAGTCGAACCTCTACATTACATCCATATAGGTGATCAGATCCTCATCATTCTCATCGAGCTCGATAGGATCTCCATTCCGATCCAAGAAAGCTAAGTATCTATCCGGCTAATGCGGTACTCTGTCAGATCACCTTAAGGATGTTTGTTCATTAGGCATCAATTTTGATCTTATCAAATTTGATTCAGATTCAATCATTGATATCGATTCTTCTATCTGTCAAACTTCATCAAGCTCGATTTTAGAGGCACTTATTCCTTCACTAAGGAAATTTTTTTTTAAAAAGTATACCTTACTGCTGACAAACACCTTTTATTCAGCAGATAGGTAAAAATAATATCCTCTTATTTCCTTAGGATACCCTATGAAGTTATATTTATCGGACCTAGGACTGAGCTTGTCAGTTTGTAATCGTTTAACATAAGCCGGACACCCCCAGATCCTAAAGTAAGAGAGGTTCGGCCTACGCCCTGATCATATCTCATATGGTGTCTTACTAACTGACTTACTCAAAATATTATTAAGCACAAGACAAGCTATTTCAAGTGTATATCTCTAAAAGAAGATCGGCAGAGTTGCAAACCCCATCATGGACCGAACCATATCCAACAAGGTTCAATTTTTTCTTTCTGAGATGCCATTATGCTGTGGTGTCCCTGGAGAGATTCATTAGGAGAGAATCCCATTCTCTCTTAGATATGTCAGAAATTTACTGGAGAGGTATTCACCTCCTCGATCAGATCAAAGAGTTTTAATATTTTTTCAGTTTATTTTTTTACTTCATTATAGAATCGATTGAACATTTCAAATGATTCAAACTTGTATTTCATCAAGTAGACGTACCCATACCTTGATAGGTCATCTATAAATATAATAAAATAGCTATACCCTCCTCTGATACATGTGCTTATGGGTCCACATATATCAGTATGTATCAGGCCCAGCACATCACTAGCTTGTTCATCTTTTTCAGTAAAAAGTGACTTGGTCATCTTTTCAAGTAAATAAGATTCATAAGTAGATAATGATTCATAATCATCTTTATCAAGAATTTCTTCTTGAGCTAACCTGATCATCCTATTCTTGTTAATATGACCTAGCCTACAATGCCAAAGGTAGGCATCCATGACATCATCTACTCTAGGACGTTTATTTGAAATGTACATTACCTTAGACCTAGATACAACATAGATACCATTGTTCAATTATCCACACAGAATTGTAACACCATTCAAAATGATATCACAAAATTTTTTTTTTATTGATATTTCATAATTGAAATTGATCAAAAGGCCTACAGAAATAATATTTAAAAGAAAACTAGGACAGTAATGACACTCATCAAGAACAATTTAACGAGACTCGAATACAAGCTTGATGATTCCTAAAGCTAGAACTGGAACTGATATTCCATCTCCAATGTTCAAGAATCTCTCGCCATCTCCAAATCTCTTAGTGACCTGAAGATCCTGCAACAAATTGCAAATGTAAATAGGGCTACCGATATCTAATATCCAGATCATTGTATCAAAAAGAGAGAAGTTACATGGTGTTATCATATAAGTACCTTGTCCAGCAACTGATTGCTTCTTCTTCTTTGCCCTGTTCGAGTCAAGGAAAGTGATATACTGAGGATAATTTTTCTTCCAGTGATCCTGCTTCTTGCGAAAGAAGCACTTTGTCTGACTTTGATCAGCCTTGAACTTGAATTTTTGGGACTGACTCCCAGCACCAGACACCTTCTTATTCTTTTTTTTTCTCTTTCTTAAAGGGATGATGACTACCCGAAGAAGATCCTCCCACTAAATTCACCATCTCTTTGTGGAGCTGGTGTTCCTTCTCAAAAGTCTGTAGCAACTCCAACAGACCATGGTAGTTGACTACAGACTTCGTCATTCTGAAATGACTGAGCAACGATATGTAAGATTTGGGTAGAGAGTTCAGGATTGTATCTTTCTCCAGCTGTTCATACAAGGAAAAGTCGAGTTTGCTCAATTTTTCAATCTGCTCGATCATGTACAATACATGATCGATAACAGATGCACCCTCCCTCATTCAGGTGTTGAAAATGACGTAACTACTCTTGTGCTACTCAACATTGTCAAGAGTACCAAAGGAATCCCTCAACACTTGAAGTATTTTCTCTGACTGAGCCTCTTCAAACTTTCGATTGAACTCATCATTCATTGAGGCCTACATGATGCAACGAACCATGGTGTGATCATTGAGCCACTTCAAATAAGTGTCTCGAACTACTCCTCGGGTGTTAGGAGCTGACTCCTCAGGTGTCGGATCCGTTATTACATAAACAATCCTCTCGTGCTCTAGGATAATCTTTAACTTTCAATACCAATTATCAAAATTCGATCCGATAAGCTTCTCACTGTCCAACAGTGATCGGAGCGATAAGTTTGAGGCCATATCTGCACACACAAGAAAAATATAAAATCTAATTAGTATATGAATTTGTTAATCCTAAAGATTTAGACTTTAGTCTAAAGATCCTTCCACTATTTTATACGAATTAGTAGCCTCTACCCTCAATTCGAAGAATTATCTTAATTTCTTTGTGGGTACTAGAATCCACATAGACTACATATAGGCCTGAGGATGGCTCGGTCAACCCATATGCACCTATGGGTAGGTTCTCCATCAATTATTTCTCTAAACAACTTCTAGTAATTAATTTAGCCCCATATTTCATTTCAGTAGGTGATAGGCCTCCACTGAAAGTTTCAGTTAGGTCAAACCATTAACATGAACCTATTTAGTGATTCTACCTAATAAATGATCAGATCCGATGTTGGCTCGATCAACCTAACCATCATCAGATAGTTCAATAGAGTCACCATATGATGAATGATAATTTTATTATTCAAAGTGAATATCAGACAGATTGCACCTGTAATGTCAATTATAAATAATGAAATCATTATCACTCACCTTAATAGAAAGCTATGATCTAGTTATCACTATAACCAGCTCATTTTAGAGATCTAATAATTTAGAGGATTTAATCGATTTAGTGAAAAGAGAAAAAATCAATCTGTGGACCATAATCCTCCCACTAACTTCACCAAGTCATTGAATAGGTTTAGATCATGCTGATTGAACTGGCACCTAGATCAGTCACACTGATCAACCTTAATGGCATGGGCTAACTCTAATTGCTTAGTGATTTAATCAAAATCTAGTTCATCAAATTGACCAGATAAGTGAGATCGATGGGAGGGTCTGCAAAGCTTGCCTTAGACACCATCGAAATGACCAGATAAGCCTCTCCCAATTACAAACCACTGATCAAAATGCCAAACTTATCTTAGACACCAATTGGTTAACTAGTTTTGATTTAACTAACCTAATGATTCGGATTCAACCACTGAGCTACAATCAAGGTCTATTTGGTCTAATCAAAGATATGGACTTGACCATCTACAACTATTATGCTAGAAAAATTTTGATTAATCTAATTCAATATTTGGTTAGACTTAATCAATTTCTCTACATGGTCAATCAGTTTTTTGATTCTAATCTTAGGTCTAGCCCAACTAAAGAGAAGAACCTGATTTGAGCTAACCCATGTCCCATGTTTTATACAATGTCATTAGATCTAAATCACAATTCTAGATCTATTGAGTTTAACATTTAATTCTTAATTAAGTTTTGCATCAATATGGTTAAGATTTTGAAAATACTTTTTCATATAAATCTTTTACATCAAATCATAAAATCTTTTAGATCAAATTTAAATTTTTATGATTTTAAATCAAAATAATTTTGATTAAATAAGATTAGATGTAACTAGTTTCTTCGCAACTGGCATCACATACAACAATACCTAGGGTTTCAAGATCTAAGATTTTGCAAGAAAGTAAGTTTTTTCCTTTCACTTTCTTCTCCATGAGACCTCACAGTGGCACCCCTATACGCTATGAAGAGCACCCCATTGAATGAGAAGAGAGGATCATGAAACCCTACTTGCTCCTATGATCGGACTGCCTGACGATTATCCAATCCAAGTACTTTGCTACTCAGAACATCTAATCTAAATAGATAATAATCAGATCTAAAAATAAACTAATTTAGATCTAATATAAATCATAAAAAATCAGATCAAATAAAAAAAATTAAATCTAAAATCATATTAATTCACATCAAAAGAACCATGCTCTGATACTAGTTGAAGAAAATATGCGGTAGTGTAGTACATATGATTTTAAAAATTTTGTACAGCAAAAATGAATGATTAAACAATTTAATCTTAATCACATGCATAAGATCTAATCTTAAACTACTACATCATGATCTATGATATGAAAAATATATACTTTAGATCTGAAAATAAAAATACATATCGATCTCATCGATGCTGAAATCCTAGATCTAACTATTAGATCTATCGGTACGATCAAAACAAGTTAGAGATCATTACCAAATAAATTTTGATCTTAATATCCTCTAGTCCAATGATTGGAGAGGGTGTTCCTTAGGTCACTCGCAGCCACACGAAGTCGTCTGGCCTCTATAAAAAAATTCATGCAAAGACTGGTGCAGATCAGGGACTTGGAGATGCTAGTTTGCAAGCAACTTCGACAGCTGATCTCTTTCTTCTTCTACAAGCCTCTTGGATACTCCAAAGTAGTAGAGAATCTGGAGGAAGAAAAGAAGATAGGACATCCAAGAGAGAGGACCCCTTTTTATAGACTTGGAATTAGGCTTTTTCCAAGGAAGGGCACTAGGAGTCCATGCCAAAATCACCTTTTGGCATCTTAAAAAATTCTAAAAAAATCACTAGGATGTGGAGAAGGATTCTGAAGTCTCACACATCAAAGGATTCTCTAAGAAAAATAATATGGTGGCAATAATATTCTATGTATAAAAAATTTCTTTCCTAGTTTACATCTTATCTCTAATTCAGATCGTATTTGAATTAGACAGGAGATAAGATCATGACTCATCAAATATTGCCACCCACTCTTATTGGACCCTCTATGACGACACCAAAAATCACAACCCAAATCCAATTAGGCTTGAAGAAATTGGCATAGGTTCAGAAGTAGCGTAGGAGATAAGGATAGAGTCCAAGTTGACAAGGACTCTTCATTTTTAATTCTGATTCTAATCCAAATCAAATTTAGATTGAACCCACTGATAGCAATAAACCTAATCTAATTAGAAACTCAAATATCTCATCAAATTTTTAACCTAATTAGAAATTAGTCGAGTTAAAATTCTGATCGAATTAGGATCAAATTTCTCTTGTAATCGAGCTCAATCATATCAAACCCAATCATAATCGAACTGAATCCAATTCAATTAGACTTGATCCAAAGCTCTTTGCTCAATCAAATTGAGTCAATTAGTAATCTAATTATTAATAAATTCTTCATTAATAGTAGAGTCTCAGTCTCAGTGAAACTCTCCCATAGAGTCCTAGTCTGAGTAGGACTCTTCACCAGAGTCACAATCCAATGAGACTCTTCAGCCATTAGATATGACCAAATCTTCTAATGCGTATGACCCCATAGGTTTGAACCTAAGTAGGTAGTATAGGAATAATTTTTTATACCAATCGATGTAACCATCTAGCAATGGTGACCTGACGATCGGATAGGTCGAAGTGTTGCAAAGCAACCTTCTAGAATCTACTGACGTATGATTATCGTATAATTTATTTTTTTGACCCAAATACACAAGGTGATCTAGGGTTTAACTGTCAACCTTAATTTAGTCGATCATATTATATTTCAATCTTTCAAATTCATCTTATGGATTATCTTAGCTAAAGTTTTACTAAATTGAAATACACTGATGCATATCTCCTACTAATTCAGAAGGGTCAATTCCATCTTGACTCACACACCGACTTGATAAGTACTTGACTGTACCCAGTAACCTTCCATCACTGAGTTAAAAATTTAGATAGTCTGATACTAAAGTATAGTGAGTTGCTTATAAGTCACCGTGGTGGTCTCAGATCGAAGGAATATTTATATCCATACTCTTCACGAGCTACTCTTGATAGCAAAGTGCTCAGTACATGATCACGTTCGATATGAATATACTCTTATATTCCATCTACATACCATAACAGTATCTCTACACTCCTTGATTAAGAGAACAACCAACTCATATGGCACACAATGACCTACACTTGATATCGCTATCATGCTAATAAGAGCACATCGTTTGGTCACGAATATTTTTAAGGACTTAATGACAAATTCTCTTTTGATGATTAATTATAGTCCTAAGGACTTCATTACAATACAAGAGTTCAAAGATGATCAATTTTGTAATGAAAATGCTAAATAACTTTTATTAATAAAGATTCATATACAATTTATAAGTTGAGCATAATCATCAACACGCTGATGATTGGCTTTGGGACACATTTTCCAACATGAGATTGGTTGAATTTTATTTCTCCTTCAAAGCTCTCTCTTCTCTTCCCTTCCTCCACTGATTCTTCTCCCTCTCTAGAGCATTTAAGAGATCAAAGAAAGAAGAAGAAGATTAGCCTTCAAAGATCCTTGTGAGCTGGCACTCCCGAGGAGCCTAATTAGCAACCGTTCTTCGTGTGGACGATCTATAAAGGTCGGACACCTTTGTGCGGTTGCAAATGATTTGACGGAACTCCAATCCATGCGATACACTAGTGGAGATCAACAACCTACACTTTGGTAATGAGTTTTGAACTTGTTAGATTGGGTTTGGATGGATCTAAGATTAGATCTAGTCAACAGCATCGATATGATTGATACTAATTTTTATTTTCAGATCACAATCTCATATAAAATTATATTATAGATCTTAGCATGATAGTTTAGATTAGACCTTGTGCATATAATGTAGGTTAAATTGTTTAATCTAACTATATCTGCTATAATTTTTTTTTAAAATTACATGCATAGAACTGTCAGTATTTTTTTGAATTGGTATCATAGCCATTGTTTGATATGATATAATTTTTTATGTGTTTAGATTAGATTTTATGTTATTTAGATTAGATCTAAATAAGTTTTTTTTTTAGATCTAATTTTTGATCAGTCCTATACATGATAGATTAAATGATCTAAGTAGCAAAGTACTCAGATTGGACAATCACCAAGCCATCCGATCATAGAAACAAGTAGGATTACATGATCCTCTCCTCCTATTCAATGGAGAGCTCTTATGGCGTGTAGGGGTGCCACTGTGAGGTCCCAAGAAGAAAAAAATAAAAAGAAAAACTTATTTTTTTATAAAATCCTAAATCTTGAAATTTTAGGATTTGCTGTATGTGATACAAGTTGTAAAAAAAAGTAATAATATCTAATCTTAATAACTAAAATTATTTTAATTTGAAATTATAAAAATTTATATGTGATCTAAAAGATTTTATCATTTAGTGTAAAAAATATTTACATGAGAAATAGTTTCAAAACTTAATCTAAACCTACGTTGATGCTGAAACTTAATTAAGAATTAAGTATAGAATCAATTAGATCTAGAATTATGATTTAAGATCTAATGACATTGCATAAAATATCGGGGCATGGGTTAGCTCAGATCAGGTCCTCTTAATTAAGTTAGACTTAAGGTTATAATCAAAGAGTTAATGGACCATGTAGAAAAATTAATTAAATCTAATCAAATATTGAATTAGATTAAATCAGAATTTCTCTAGAATCAGTACAATAGTTGTAGATAGTCAAGTCCATATCTTTGATTAGACCAAATGGACCTTGATTGTAGCTCAGTGGTTGAATTCGAATCATTAGGTTCGTCAAATCAAAATTAATTAATCAATTGATGTTTAAGGTAAGTTTGACATTTCGATCAATAGTTTTTAATTGAAAATGGCTTATCTGACCATTTTGATGGTGTCTAAAGTAAGCTCAGTATATCCTTCCATCGATCTCACTTATCTGGCCAATTTGATGGATTATATTTTGATTAGATCACTAAGTGATTCGAGTTGACCTATGCCATTAAGATTGATCAGTGTGACTGATGTAAGTGTCAGTTTAACTAGCATGACCTTAATCCAATTCAATGACTTGGTGAAGTCAATGGAAGGATTGTGGTTTATTGGTTGATCTTTTTTCTTTTCTTCTTTTAGTTCATAAATTAAATCTTCTAAATTATTAGATCTTTTATGTGAGATAGTTATGGTGATAACTAATATTGAGAATTATGTTCTAAAATCAATTATATGATAATTGAGTTTCTCTTTGTATATGAATTATTAAAAAATAAATAATAGTTATTCTGATATTTTTCATCACAAAGTTATATCTTTCTTGAACTCTTGTATTGTGATGAAGTCCTTAGAACTATGTTAGTGTATGATAAAGAGAGAATTTATCGTATAGTTCTTAAATATATTTGTGATCAAATGATACGTCATTACAGGATGATGATGTTTATCGAGTGGAGGTCATTGTGTGCCATATGGGTTGGTTGTCCTCTTAACCAAGGAGTGTGGTGACACTGATATGGCATACTGGTGAGATGTAGGAGTATATCGTCACTGAACAGGTGACTTAACTGCCGAGCATTCTGCTTTTAAGAGCTGCTCACAAAGTACATGGGTATAAGTATCCTTCAGATCTGAGATCACCATAGTGACTTGCAAGCAACTCACTGTACTTTAGTGTCAGACTATCTGGATTTCTAATACAGTGATGGAAGGCCATTGGGTACAATCAAGTACTTGTGAAGTTTGTGTATGGATCAAGATGAGATTGACCTCTCTGGATTATTGGAGTTGATGTATCACTGTATTTCAATTTAGTAAAGTCTTGGCTAGGATAATTTATGAGATGGATTTAAAAAATTAAAATATAATATGGATGAAGCAATCTCGATTGACAGTTAACCTGAGACCATCCTAGAGTATTCATAGTCAAAAGGATGAATTGTGGGTAACCATGTGTATGGATTCTGAAATATATTTTTTACAATAATTCAACCTATTTAGACATCAGAAATCATTGCTAGATAGTATCTCGATTAGTGCAGGAATTAGTTCCTGTGCTACCGGCTTAGTGTTTGAACCTATAGAGTCATGCACACAAATCAGATAAAATGAGAAGAAATTGATCTATATTTATATATCCAATTTAAAAGTACTTGACTTGATTGAACATATAAGTTAATTTGATTGAGAATTAAGTTATAGGTCCAACAAGATTGATGAGTTGACTATGTCTAGCTAGCACTACACATGAGGTTCAGATTCTATCCTGAGGATGAACAATTTCTGATCTATGATTCATGGAGCATATGAAAGGTTGGATTTAAATGTTAATTAATTTTAGATTAGATCTGAGTTAATTAAACTTAATTAGATTCAAAATTTAAGTTAGACTTAGTACAAAAGTCCTAAAGAGTTTGAGATTGACATCCTTTCAAAATTATTTCGAACCAACTTCAAATTGGATTCGAATCGGACTCATTTTGGATGAGATATGAGAAATTCTTCTTGCACTGAGATTTTTCTCTTATATGGACTGACCAACACCTAAAATGGTGCTAGTTTGGGGTGTCTCATGTAGGTGAGGTATTGGGTGTAAAGTGGTTGTCAAAGTGATGGCAATTCTATCTCATGTAGGAATCCTTCTTTCATGACTATTGGATTGATTCAAATCAAATTTGAGTTAGGAGTTCTATACTTATTAGGTCATGAGATTTATCTATAAATAGAGAGGGTCTCTACCTATAGATGCATAGCAAACAAATCAGATTAAGAGAAGAGAAAGAGAGAGAGGGGTGCGAGAAGAGAGAGAGGTCCCTTCTTCTCATCCTTGGTGTCTCCCCTTAGTGCCACCCTTTTCTCCTTGGCGTGAGGCCCTTCTTGGGCATTCCCCTTACTAGTGTGAGGTGTCAAACTAGAGCCTCTTTTCTTTCATTTGATTGGGTTGCAAAGGTGATTTGATCGGAGCTCATCCTTCTTTCCTGCGGTATCTGACGTGCATTCAAAGTAGAGGATCTGCATTTTCAGATCTCTATAAAGATTTAATTTAGATTAATTGAGATTTAATCTCTAGTTCTACTATTAATTAAGTAAAAATTTGATCCTTATTTATGTAGATTAATAAAAAAAAAAATAGATGCAATCTGGGTCATCCAAAGAGAAACAGTTTTTCTTTCCTTCAATTGGTATCAGAGCAGGTTGAAATACATATATGCATATTTGAATTCTTTTGGATTAATTATGTAAGATATAATTAGAATTTTTTATTATATATTAAATTTAATTTAAATCTATTTATATAAAATTTTTGATCTGATTCTGAATGGATTAGATGAGCCTAATCAATTGTTGATTAAGGTTGTTATAAGTTTGTTATAATAGAATTTTGCTGTTAATAAAATTTTGATGAAATAATAATATAAATTAAAATCTATTTTAAATTTATTTTAATAAAATTTTAATATTATTATTTTCATAATGAATAGGAGTTTATTTTAGATTTAAATTAGATATATTTTGATAGATATTTAGATCTAAATCCTATCGGAATTCAGCACTACGCAAAAATAGATTTTACCAAAAATTTATTTCATATGCATTCATATTTACATCTAATTAATTTTTTATATGATATCAAATCTAAAATTAATATTTTATAATCAGTATAAGATATATTTTAGATTTGATATGATGTATATGATGCACCAAATCTAATTAGATTAGATGAAGAATATGATTGATAAGATCATGGATATGTTTATGACATAAAATAGTTTTATCAATAATTGCATATTGATGTGATTACATATGAAATTAGATTTTAGATCTTAATAGCCCAGTACTTGGATTGATAAGATCATTAGATCTTCTGATCATAAGAGATCATAGAGATTAATCTCTCTTTTGCCTATTCGATGGGTTCTTTTATGACATGTAGGGGTGTCGTTGTGATCCAATTTCATGAAGAAGAAAAGTAAATAGATTTTTTTATATTATTTTAATCATAAATATATTTAGATTAAATTTAAAATAATTTATAATTTATTATAATAAGATAAAATTTAGATATAAAATTATTTTAGATCTAAATAGCATGTTACATAAGATGTAATCGATATTGATCTAAAAGTTGTCATGATGCATGAGATGTATGTATGAAATTTAGATCATACCTATGCATGTTTAATTATTAAACATATTATGAAAATTTATTTTCATGAATTGAAATATATGGTATGCTTCACCTGAAACTCTTGTAGAATAGTTCTACAGACTGAAACACACATTTCACACATTTAATTTTGAATTAAGCTTTGAATGGTCTAAATTTGAGAATTGAAGATCATTAAGATATCACATTAATCGATAGATAATGGGTTAGCTTGAATTAGATCCTTCTAATGGGTTAGACCTAGGGTTAGAAATACATATTGATCAAGTAGAGAAATTAATTAAATCTAATCAAGTATGGAATTAGATTAGATCAAAATTTCTCTAAATCAATCTCAATAGTTGAAGTTTGATCAAGTTCATGTGTTTGATCCTAATAAATGGACCATGATTATGGCTTCATGGTTGAGTCTGAATCTTTTGGTGGACCAAATCAAAACTAATTAACTAGTTGGTGTCTAAGGTAAATTTGGCAGATTCGATCAAGTGACTTTTAATTGGGAGCTATTCACCTAGATGCATCTATGGTGAGTTAAGGGTATATCCCTCCCACTGATCTCACTTACTTGACCGACATGATAGATTATGTTTTGATTAGGTCACCAGTCGATTCGTGCAGACCCATGCCATTAAGGTGAATCAGTGTGACTAATTTAGGTGTCTTTAGATCAGCTTGTGTTTAATCCTTTATATGACTTGGTGAAGTCAGTGGGAGGATTTGCAGCTTGCAGGTCATCTTCTTCTCTTATTCTCAGGTCAATAAAATTAAATTTTCTAAATTATTAGGTCCATAAAATGATAGAGTTATGGAATAACTTGGTCATAGCCTCCCATTAAGGTGCATGATAATGAGTCCAATATTCCAAATAGGTATTGGAGGCACCACACGCCTGGTATCTATTACATATTAAAATTATCATTCATCATATGACCATCATGATGTGCTCTCAGATCAATGCTCAGGTTGGTCGAGCCACACTCGGGTCGGGACATCTTTTTGTTGGATGCACTTGGTGTTATCATGTTAATGGTTGGACCTAACTAGGATTTTCAGTGGAGGCACTATATGCTTGTTGAAGAGATGCCTTGGGCAAAACCTAATTACTAAAAGTTGTTTGGAGAAATAATTGGTTATGAACATACCCATGGATGCACTAGGATTGGTCGAGCCACACTCGGGCCCGAATATAGTTTGTGTGGATTCTAGTACTCACTAAAGAATTAGTATAATTCTTCAAGTTGGAGGTAGAGACTACCAATTCATAAAAATAGTAAGAGGACCTTTAGACTAAAATCTATATCTTCAAGATTAAAAAGTAATTCATATACTAATAAATTTATATTTTTCTTTCAGTTATGACCAACATACTATCCCTCCGTTGGCTGTTGGACAGTGGTAAGCTCACCGGACCCAACTTCGATAGCTGGTATCGAAAGTTAAAAATCATCTTGAAGCATGAGAGGATTTTATATGTCCTTACGCATGAGACATCTAAAAAATCTATAGCCAACGCTCCTCGTGTCGTGAGAGATACTTACGTGAAGTGGCTCAATGACTGCACGACTGTGCGTTGCGTGATGAGGACAGTCATGAACGATGAACTTAACCATAAGTTCAAAGATGTGCAATCAGAAAAGATCATTCAAATGTTGAATGAGTCCTTCGACACCCCTAAGGATGCAGAGAGACACAAAACCTCCTGCACAGTGTTTATTGCTCGTATGCGAGAGGGAACTTCAATCACCAATCATGTACTATACATAATTGAGCAGATTGAACATCCTAGTAAACTTGACTTTTCATAGCATGAACAGTTATGCAAGGATGCTATTCTCAATTTGCTGTCGAAATTTTACCTATCCTTTCTCAATCATTATAGAATGAAGAAGCCTGCAGTGAACTACCATGGTTTGTTAGGGTTACTGCAGACTTTTGAGAAAGATCACTAGCTCCAAAAAGAGCAAGTGAATTTAGTGGGAGGTTCATCTGCAGAGCGTCAATCCTCTAGGGGAGGAAAAAAGAAGAAGGTGCAAAAATTCTGTGCCGTCGATCCTAAGCAAAGAAAATCGTCAAAAGAAATTATTTTGCTTATATAGCCATCCTTGATCCAAATAGGCCTAAAAATAAGAGAAAGAAGCAAGTGGTTACTTCACAAGGTACTTATATGATAACTCCTTATAATTTCTCTGTTTGTGAAACTACTACCTGAGTATTGGATACTGGAAGTCCTATTAATATATGTAATTCGTTGCAAGGACTATAGGTAAGTAGAAAGTTTCGAGAGAACGAGCAGTTTCTTAATATTGGAGATGGAAGTCTTGTTCCAGTTCTGGTCTTGAAAACTTTGCAGCTTATCTTCGAGTCCAGTAGTGTCATGTTAGATGACTGTCATTATTGTCTCTCCTTTATGATGAATGTTATTTCTGTAGATCTTTTGGGCAAACTTGATTACAAGTTTATAATAAAGGATGATTTTTGTGATATCATTATGAATGATACTGTAATTATGTATGGACAATTACAATATGGTATATACATAATATTATGGTCTGTTAGTGTAATGTACATAGCCAGCAAACGCCCTAGATTGGATAACGTCAGTGAATCCTATCTTGACATTGTAGACTTGGTCATGTGAACAAGAACAGGATTGACAGATTAATCAAGAAACATGTCCTTGAGATAAATGATTCTAAGTTATCTTTTAATAAAAAAGGTGAAAGAGCCAACGATGTCCTAGGTCTAATATATACTGATGTATGCGGACCTATAAACATAAGTGCCAGAGGAGGATACTACTATTTTATTATATTTACAGATGATCTATCGAGGTATGGATATATCTATCTTATGAAGTATAAGTTAGAATCATTTGAAATGTTCAAATGATTTTGTGCTGAAGTAGAGAAACAGACTGAAAAAAATATTTAGACCCTTCTATCAGATCAAGGTGGTGAATACCTCACCAATGAGTTCCTGACATATCTAGAAGAGAATAAGATTCTCTCATAATGGACCTCTCCTGAAACACCACAACATAACGAGGTGTTGGAGATAAGAAATCGAGCCTTGTTAGACATGATTCAATCCATGATGGGCTTTGTGAATCTGCCAATCTTCTTTTGGAGATATGCTCTAGAAATTACCTACTACATTTTGAATAAGGTACCGAGTAAGTCTGTCGATAAAACTCTATATGAGATATAGATTGGACGTAAGCCAGTGCTCTCACACCTCAGGATCTAGGGGTGTCCAGCTTATGTCAAACGTTTAAAGACAGATAAGTTTGGACCTAAGTCTGACAAATACTTATTTGTAGGGTACTCAAAGAAAACTAAAGGGTACTACTACTTCACTACAGAATAAAAAGTATTTGTCAGCAGTCGAGCAGTCTTTTTGGAAAAGTAGTTTCTTAGTGAAGGAACTAATGCTTGTAAAATTGAACTTGATGAAGTTTATGAGGTGGAAGGATTGACATACACAGAATTGAATTTGATTGGAGAATCAAATCCGAAGCCAGTAGAGACACCATTAAGAAGATCCGGTAGAGTACCGCATCAGCTGGACAGATACTATAATTTTTTGATCCAGGATGATGATCCCATTGAACTTGATGAGAAAGATGAGGATCTGATCATCTATTGAAGGCCATGTAAAGGTCCAACTCTCAGAAATGGCTAGAGGACATAAAGTCCAAAATGAAGTCTATGGAGATCAATGGTGTATGGACACTAGTTGATCTACCCGAAGGGATAAAATTCATAGGGTGTAAATAGATTTTCAAAAAAAAAAGAAGAGTAGATGGAAAGGTAGAGACCTATAAAGCCCATCTAGTTGCCAAGGATTACCGTCAGCATTATGGTATTGACTATGACGAGATGTTATCTCCTGTGACAATGCTCAAGTCCATTTGGATTATGCTTGCTATCGCTATGCACTTAGATTATGAGATATGGCAGATAGATATCAAAACTACTTTTCTTAATGGAGAGTTGGAAGAAAAGGTATGTATGATACAACCTGAAGGGTTCACATCCACAGATGAGTTGAAAGTATGCAAGCTAAATCGGTCTATTTATAGACTTAAGCAGGTATCTAGGAGTTGAAATATGTATTTTGATAAGGTGATCAAAATGTATAGCTTCATTAGAAATGGAGAAGAGCCTTGCATCTACAAGTGAGCTTCCAATTCTGTAGTCATCTTTCTTGTGCTGTATATGGATGACATACTGTTACTAGAAAATGACATCCCAACTTTGTAAAATATGAAGTTGTGGTTATCATCACAGTTCTCTATAAAGAATTTGAGAAAAGCATCCTACATCCTAAGGATGAAGATCTATAAGGATAGATCTAGAAGGTTGCTTAGATTGTCCCAATCCACGTACATCGATACCTTGTTGAAATGGTTCAACATGGATAATTCTAAAAAAGGCTATCTTCCGATAAGCCATGAAATTACTCTTTCCAAGAAGGATTATTCGATAACTTCTGAGGAGAGAGAGCGTATGAGTAAAATATCATATGTTTCGACCGTGGGATCTATCATGTACGCTATGATGTGTACGAGACCAGATGTGGCCTATTCACTAGGGGTAGTGAGTAGGTACCGATCTGATTCAGATGAGAAGCATTGGCAGATTGCGAAAGTAATTCTTAAGTATTTGAGAAATACTAAAGACCAATGGCTTATCTATAGAGACACTAACTTGAAACTTGTGGGATATACTGATTTTAATTTTCAGTCAGATTGTGATGACAGCAGAAGCTTATCGGGCTACGTATTTACTCTGAATGGAGGAGCTATTTGCTGGAAGAGTTTCAAACAACATATTGTGACTGATTCTGTATGCAAAACAGAATATAATGCTGCATCGGATGCTGCAAAAGAGGCGGTGTGATTGCGAAAGTTCATCACCAAGCTAAGAGTTACACCTTCTATTGATGGCCCTATTTGCTATACTATGATAGTCTAATGCCATAGCACAGGTGAAAGAACCAAAGTCGTATCATCGCATCAAGCATGTTCTGCACCGCTATCACCTGATGCGAGGATAGTGAATCGAGATGACGTTGAGCTTCAGAACATCGACGGAAAGGAGAACATTGCCGACCCCTTCACTAAAGCTCTTGGGATCAAAGAGTTTGATGATTTCAAATGATAGATGAATATAAGATACTGCGTCGATTAGCTTTAGTCCAAGTGAGAGTTGTTGGAAATTATGTCCTAAAATCAATCATGTGACGATTGAGTTCCTCTTTGTATATAGATTATTGATAAATAAATATAGTTATTCTGGTATTTTTTATCATAAAGTTATATCTTCGTTGAACTCTTGTATTGTGATGAAGTTCTTAGAACTATGTTAGTGTATGATAAAGAGAGGATTTAGCGTATAGTTCTTAAACATGTTCACGATCAAATGATACGTCATTACAGGATGATGATGTTTATCGAGTGAAGATTGTTGTGTGCCATATGGATTGGTTATCCTCTTAACCAAAGAGTGTAATGACACTGATATGGCATACAGGTTAGATGTAGGAGTACTTTATCACTGAACAGGTGACTCACCTACTAAGCATTCTGCTATCAAAAGCTGCTTGTGAAGCATATGGGTATAAGTATCTTTCAGTCCTGAAATCACTATAGTGACTTGCAAGTAACTTAATGTGCTTTGGTGCCAGACTATCTGAATTTTTAATACAGTGACAAAAGGCTACTGGATATAGTCAAGTACTTACGAAATCTGTGTATGGATCAAGATAGGATTGACCCCTCCAGATTATTGGAGTTGATGTATTGCTATATTTTAGTTTAGTAAAGTCTTGGCCAGGGTAATCCATGAGATGGATTTGAAAGATTGAAATACAATGTGGATGAAGCAATCTCAGTTGACAGTTAATCTGAGACTATCCTAGAACATTCAGGGTCAAAAAGATAAATTATGCGATAACCATGTGTATGGGTTCTGAAATATTCTTTTGTAATAATTTGATCTATCTGGACATCGAAAACTATTGCTTGATGGTATCTCGATTAGTGCAAAAATTGATTCCTGTGCTACCGGCTTAGTGTTTAAACCTATGGAGTCATGCATCCAAGTCAGACAAAGTAGGAAGAAATTGACCTATGTTATATGTCTAATTTGGAAGTACTTGACTTGATTGAACATATAAGTTAACTTGATTAAGAATTAAGTTATGGGTCAAACAAGATTGAAGAGTTGACTATGTCTAGCTAGCACTACACATGAGGTTCAGGTTTGATCTTGGGGATGAACAGTTTCTGATCTATGATCCATGGAGTATATGAAAGATTGAATTTAAATGTTAATTAATTTAGATTAGATCTGAGATAATTAAGCTTAATTGGGTCCAAAATTTAAATTAGACTTGGTACAAAAATCTTAAAGAGTTTGGGATTGACAGTCTTTCGAAATTATTTCGAACCAGCTTCGAATTGGATTCGAATCGGATCCATTTTGGACAAGATATAAGAAATCCTTCTTATACTAAGATTCTCCTCTCATATGGGCCGATCAACATCTAGAATGGTGCTAGTTTGGGGCATCCCATCTGGGTGAGGGATTGGGTGCAAAGTGGTTGTCATAAGTGATGGCAATTCTATCTCATGTAAGAATCATTCTTTCCTGAGTATTGGATTGATTCAAATCAGATTTGAGTTAGGAGTCCTATACTTATTAAGTCATGAGATTCATCTATAAATAGAGAGGGTCTCTACCTATGGATACATAGCAAATAAATTAGATTGAGAGAAAAGAAAAAGAGAGAGAGGCATGAGAAGAGAGAGAGGTCTCTTCTTCTCATCCTTGGCATCTCCCTTTGTGCCATCCTTTTCTCCTTGGCATGGGGCCCATTTTAGGCATTCCCTACCTCACACCAGCATCTCTCCTCCCACATTTGATTGAGTTGCAAAGGTGATTCGATCAGAGTTCATCTTGCTTTTCTGCGGTGTCTGGCATGCATGCTAAGCAGAGGGTCTGCACTTTCAGGCCTTCAAGAAGGTTTAATTTAGATTAATTGAGATTTGATCTCTAGTTTCACTGCTAATCAAGTAAGAATTTGATCTTTATTCATGTAGTTTAATAAAAAAAAATTTAGATGCAACTTGGTAAAAAGAAAACAGGTAGTTCAAAGTATGTATTTTTAAAATTTTACAATAAAAAATAAAAGATTAAACACTTTAATCTTCTAAACATATCTTAGATCAGATCTAAACTATCAATTAAAGATCTATGATATGAAAAATTTATATATAAAATATGATATAAAATAAAAAACTGCATCGATCACATCGATGTTCTAAATTTGATCTAACCTTTAGATCACATCGGTTGAGTTCAGAATGTGGAAAAATTCAGTGCACGGGTAAAATGGTAATTTTAAAACTTTTTCAAAATTATGATTTTACAGTGAAAAAATATTAATTAATCTAATTAATTAATATGAATTTATCATACACTATGATCTAAATATGATATATAGCTTGCATGTATTTAAATTTGAAATTCAAATTCGAACAGTAAATACTTTACTGTAATGTGTTCAGAACACAATACCTTTGTGTGGGTAGTAGATCACCACAATCTGATCACCGTTGGGAGAGTTTGATCATCACGATGCAGCCACACAGTATGTCTGACCTCTGCAGATCGTCCACACGAAGTTTTCGATCTGATCGACTCCTCACGAGTGCTAGCTCGTTGTAGAGCCCTTTTGACGGTCGATGCTGATCGAACTCCTTCGATCGATGTTTGTCAATTTTTTGGATGCTCTGAATCATCAACAGAGCTACTTAAGAGGATGTTGAAGATCTTCCTGAGATTTTGTGGGCTCACGACACTCGTAGCTCACTTTCTCACTTCCCGAACCCCAGGCTAAAACTCTAGAGAACTCATCGGAAACCTTGCACCCACTTTTCTTTCTTTTCTTTTTTTTTCTCTTGGAAGGATATGGACTTCCTTCTCACACACAAGATTTCTCACACCCCAGAATTTTTCTCCAAAAAGCTTCTTCTTGCATGCCCCACTCTTCTCCTCCTTTTATAACAACGTCAAATATCTTATCCAAAAGAAAGGATAAAGATGAGTAATTGCACATTTGAATTCAAATCAAATTTTGAATTTAAATGGACACCAACTCATCCCTTATCCACTAAAGGTGTAAGGCATGGCTTAAATTGTGCATGGAGTGATTTTATGAGAAACCTTTTCTCATGTAATAAATGGGACGTAAAAAAAGGGATAAGGTGCAAAGATTGATTGCCCATTCAAATTCAAACTTTATTTTGAATTTGAATGGCCAACCAATCATCCTTATCCATTCATATGGCACATTAAAGTGGGGCATGGAGAGGGCTGGCGTGAGGAAATAATTCATGAGAAGTTCCTTCTCATGAATTCAAATGGGTGCATTGGAAGTGAGGTGGCGCATGGAGATTGGGTCAAGGTGGTTTAATTATTTAAACCAACCTAATTGAACCAAAAAAGTTAGGTCCAATTAGACTAATTTAAACCTAACTTAATTAGACTTAATTAGGCTCAATAAAATTCTAATCAAATCAGGAATTGACTAAGCCCAACCCCTGATCAAATCAGGGACCAAACCATCTTGACGATTAGGTCAACTCTTAACCTAATCGGGTCAAACCCAACTGAATCTAATTCAATTGGACTTGATCCAAAAATAATTACTCAATCAAATTGAGTTAATTAGTGATCAAATCACTAATAAAAACTCTCATAAATACTTTGTGCAAATTCGATGGGCAATCGGGCATCAGAATTCATCGATATGTAACCCTGATCGAAAAGTCCCAACCAGTGGGACTCTTGACCCCGGTACCCATAATGTGTGGAACTCATGATCAGAGAATCCTGATTCTCGATCACTGAGTTCCAAAGATATAGAATTCTACACCAGCCATCAGATCAGATAGGAACCTCTAATATGTGTGACCCCGCAGGTTCGAACCTAAGTCGGTAGCACAGGAACCAATTCCTATACTAATCGAAGTGACCATCTAGCAATGGTACCCGACATCCGGATAGGTCAAAGAGTTGCAATCGCAACACTCAGAATCTACATGAATATGGTTACTGTATAATTCATCCTTTTGACCCTTGTGTTTAGGATGACTTAGGATTAAACTGTCAACCCTGATCAGATCATCCAAATCATGCTCAACTCAAACAGTCCTGTGACTCCTCACAAGGACTACCCTGGCCAAGGTTTTGCTAAATTGAAACACGACTGTACACAGCTCCTAAACTGGAGTGGTCAATCTCATCTTGACACATGCACCGATAAGTCAAGTACTTGACTACACCCAGCAGCCTTCCGTCACTGAATTAAAAATTTAGGTAGTCCAGTGCCTAAGTGCAGTGAGTTGCTTGCAAGTCACCGTGGCGGTCTCAGATCGGAGGGATATTTATACCCATATTCTATCAGAGCAAATCTTGACAGTAGAAATAGCTCCAGAGTTGGTCACGTTCCGTGCAGATGTGCCCTTACATCTCACCTGTATACCATACCAGTGTCTCCACACTCATTGGTTAAGAGGACAACCAACCTATATGGCATACAACGACCTATGCTTGATAAACATTGTCGTCCTTAGTAATAACATATCATTTGGTCGTGAACAGATTTAAGGACTAAACGACAAATCCTCCTTTGTCGAGTCTAAATAGTCCTAAGGACTTCACCACAACATAGGAGTTCATTAGAAGATGAAATATTTTATGATGAAAAATATCAAAATAATTTTTTATTAATTCATAATTCATGTATAAATACAAAAAATGAGTACAACTGTCAACAGACTGATGATTGGCTTTGGGACACTATTTTCAATAATCTTCCACTTGGCCTAAAGCCAATCGGTGCAATATCTAATACCCATCTTCGACTTGTAGTTGTCGAACTCCTTCACCGTAATGGCTTTAGTGAATGGGTCAGTCAGGTTCTCCTTCCCATCGATCTTCTGAAGATCGACGTCACCTCGATCCATAATTTTCTGGATGAGATGGTAGCGGCGCAGAATATGCTTCGTCTGCTAGTGTGCCTTAGGTTCCTTCACCTGAGCAATGGCTCCAGAGCTGTCACAGTAGAGCAGAACTGGACCAACAAGGGAGGGTGCTATTTCGAGCTCGGTGATAAATTTCCTCAGCCACACCGCTTCTTTGGCAGCATCTGATGCGGTGACATACTCCACCTCGCAAACTGAATCAGCCACTGTGTGCTGCTTGGAACTTTTTTAGCAGATAGCCCCACCATTAAAGGTAAAAAATAAATTCCAACACATTTTTGCTGTCATCGTAATCAGACTGAAAACTAGAGTCTGTAAACCCTATAAGTCTCAAGTCCGATTCACCATAAACAAGCCACTGGTCCTTAGTATTTCTCAAATACTTCAAGATGGTTTTAACAACCTTCCAGTGATTCTCCCCTGGATCAGATTGGTATCTACTCACTACCCCTAGTGAGTATGCCACATTTGGTCGTGTACATATCATGGCATACATGATAGATCCCACTGCTGAAGCATATGGAATCCTACCCATATGCTCTCTCTCTTGAGGTGTTGTCAGACAATCCTTCTTCGAGAGAGAAATTCCATGGCCTATCGGAAGATAGCCTTTCTTGAAATTCTCCATGCTGAACCTCTTCAGCATTGTATCAATGTACGTGGATTGAGATAAACCAAGTAACCTTTTAGATCTATCTCTATAGATCCTCATCCCTAGGATGTAGGAAGCTTCTCCCAGATCCTTCATGGAGAACTGTGACGACAGCCAAATCTTTATTCCCTGTAATGCAGGGACATCATTCTCGATTAAGAGAATATCATCCACATACAATATAAGAAATACTACTACTGGACCATTAGCCCACTTATAAATGCAGGGCTCTTCTCCATTCTTAATGAAGCCATACATCTTGATCGTCTTATCAAAACGTATGTTCCAACTCCGTGATGCCTGCTTAAGTCCATAAATAGACCTCTATAGCCTGCACACCTTAGACTCATCTGTGGATGTGAATCCTTCTGGTTGTATCATATACACCTCTTCATCCAGCTCTCCGTTTAGGAAAGCTGTCTTCACATCCATCTGCCAGATTTTATAGTCCAGATGGACAGCTATCACAAGCATAATCTGAATGGATTTGAGCATTGCCACAGGAGAAAACATCTCGTCATAGTCTATACCATAACGTTGACGATATCCCTTGGCAACCAGATGGGCTTTATAGGTTTCCACCTTTCCGTCTGCACCTCTCTTCCTCTTGAAGACCCACTTACACCCTATGGGTTTTACTCCTTCGGGTGGGTCAACCAATGTCCACACATCATTGACCTTTATGGACTCCATTTCGGATTTCATGGCCTCTAGCCATTTCTCAGAGTCGGGTCTCTGTATTGCATCCATGTAGGTGATTGGATCCTCATCATTTTCATCAAGTTCGATAGGATCATCGTCCCGGACCAAGAAATCATAGTATCTGTCCGGTTGACGTGGTACTCTATCAGATCGCCTTAAGGGTGCTTGAACAATGGGCTCTGGATCTGATCTAACCAAATCTGGTTCAGGTTCAGCAACTTGTGTTGGTTTTTCCACCTACCGAACTTCGTCAAGTTCGACCTTAGAGGCAACAGTCCCTTCACCAAGGAACTCCTTTTCTAAAAAGATTGTCTTAAGGCTGACAAATACTTTTTGCTCATCAGTTAGGTAGAAGTAATACCCTTTGATCTCTTTTGGGTACCCTATAAAATTACACTTGTCAGACCTAGGTCCAAGCTTGTCCATAATTAAACGTTTAATATAAGCCGGACACCCCCAAATCCTAAGGTGCGAGAGTACTTGTCACGCCCCCGACCCGAGATTTGAATGAGGGTCATGGCAACCGCCGCATACTTATAGAATACTTTTTCCATAAGCATGCAAGGCATCTCATCATGATATCTTCACAAACAGTTAAATAATAATTTTTTTTTTATTCAATAATCAAACCTTAATTCAAATAACAAATCAAAATTTAGTGTTCAAAAGAAAGTAAATGTCTGACAAAGTCAACACTAAAACAAAACTAAAAGTCTTGAATCAATTCTGAGAAAAAATCCTAAATCAATGAGTTAACTCCATCTCTAATCGCTCTCCCAACCGAAAACCCGCATCATGCTAATTTTCCGGATCTGTAAGAAAAATATAAAACTTATCATGAGCTAAATAGCCCAGTAAGTAGTGTATACCTTTAACTGAATAATCAGGCAAATAATACTATGCATCACAAATCAATATGTAATTTCATGAAATCATAATCATACTGTCAATCATATATAAAAGTCAATTCATCATAATTTCTAATTATGCTTTTCTTCTTAAATTCATCAATTTCTTAAATTCTTCTTACCAACCATGACTATGACCACATTATCCCTGTGGCAGGGTCATAATACCGCGTATCTGCTTGCGGTGGGCTGCGAATCATCTGGCAGCCAAGTCCTTTGGAACCGCTGGTCTAACTGGCGGTTTTGTCGCTGGTCTATCTGGCGACATGTCGCTGATCTCACTGGCGACATAAATCCTCAGGACAGTCAATTGCCAACGTATATGCCCCCATTGGCGGGGTCCTCAACACAGTCAGGTTGTCAATTTCATATTGTTTTCCAATTTATATATTATTTTCAAGAATAATAAAATTAATTGATATTCGAGTCAAATCAATTATAACATTCTTTGAGATCATATATCATCATAATAATTGCTCAACAAATAACTTCAATCATAAATAATTTTTCTATAATTAACTTTCATCATAAATAATTTTCAGCAATTATTTCAATAAATAATTTCAATCGCAAGCATGCATAAATTTATTTAATTTGTAATATACCAGATAAATTCAGTAAAAGTAAACATTACTTACCTCAAACGTATTCTAATAAATCCACATAATTCTATAAATTTTCTTCCAAAAATTCTGTTCGTAGATCATATCGCGATATGCCATGATCAAACATCCACAATCCTATACAGAGTCAATTTCAATAATTAGAAAGAATACGAATACCATATTTCAACGGTTTAGATTGGGTCCGATCATCTAATTTTATCTAATCAAAATCTAATTAGGACCTAAATGATCCAAAGTTTGACTATCAGATCAAATCAGATTCGAAGTGATAGGATCGAGGTTTCTTCATCGATTTCATAAAATCAAGTGGAGAGAGAAAATCAGAGGAGAGAAAATTCATGAGGTACAATTCAAATTGATCAGGTGACACAATCCAACATTACGATTGGTCCAATATCTCAATTGGTGAAACCAACATGATCAAATCAAATCATGGCTAGATCGGAATCATGGATAATAAAATCTAAAGATTCATGGTCTGATTAAGGTGGGTGCCAGTACGCTGTCTGACAATCATGGATCAGGATTCTTCATTAGAATCAGATCAGACTTATTAAAAGAAATTTTTTCATTCACTAACCTTTTTTAGAGAAAGAATCAATCAAGAGAGAGAAAATTCTAGAGAGAGAAAATTCTAGAGAGAGAAAACTCATCTTGAATTCTTCAGACAATATGATTTAACAAATTCTGATCGATCAGATCAAATCATGCTAAAATTATCATGTGGATAATTAAATAAGATCATGAGAAATAAAATCTAAAAATACCTGATCTGATCAAAGTGGATGTCGGTGTATCGTCCGACAATCACAGATCAAAAATCTATTACGAGAATCATTTAAAGTCATCATCATTCTTCTCAAAATTCTAAAAATCATAGGAGAGAGAAATAATCTAGAGAGAGGATTCTAGAGAGAGAAAGTAGAGAGAGAAAATCCAATTCTAGAGAGAGAAAAATACTAATTCAAGCTGAAGAGAGAGAGGGAAGAGAGAGAAACTCTTCTTCTCATATTTTATTATTTATCTCATTATTTATTAATTAATTTTATTTTTCTCTTTCTTCTTTTCTTTCTTTCTCTCTTTTTTTTTTCTTTTTCTTCATGGAAGAGAGAGGAGAGAAAATCCTATTTATTATTATTATATTATTATTATTTTATTTTTCTTCTTTCTTTTATTCTTTTTTTTTTCTTTTTCTTTTTCTTTTCTTTTTCTTCTTTTTCTTTTCTTTTTTTTTCTTTTCTTTTCCTTCTTCTTTTCTTTTTCTTTTTCTTTTCCTTCTTCTTCTTCTTCTTTTCTTCTTCTCCCGTGGGCTTCTTTTGGGCTGAAACAGGGGACCTTAAGGTCCCCTCGTTGGGCGGTCGGCCGGCGGCGTGGTCGGCGTGAGACTGCCGTCGGCAAGAGGAGAGGCAATCCACGGTAAGAGGAGGCCAAACCGGTGGTCAACGGTGACCACCGGCGACGGAAAAATGGCAAAAAAAAGAAGATTTTTTCGCAATAAAATCCGACGACTTCGGTCGCCGGCGAGCGTGCACATCGGCACGGGAAGGAAGGGGGAGGAGAGAGGAAGGGGAGGAAGCTTACCTCCGACGCCGGCGAGGTTTTTCCGGCGAGAAATTGGACGGCACAGCGACGGGTCTCCGTGAGGAATCTCCGGCGATTGCCGCCGTTTGAGCTTAGGATTTTCGGTGGAAAGGAGAGAGGAGGGATCTCCTCCTTAAATAGGACCGGAGGGAGATCGTTTCCGACTCCGATTGGGAGCCGGCGAGAGGAGGAAGAAGACTTCGTTCGGGAGTCTTCTCCCCTGTTTTCCTTCCTTCCTTTTTTTTTTTGTTTTGGGCTTTGGATTCGTTGCTTGGGCCAGGCCTCACAGTACTAGCTTACGTCATATCCATATCTCATATGGCATTTTGGTTACAGACTTACTCGGAACTCTATTTAGAAGGTAACAAGCCGATTCTAGCGCATATCCCCAGAGGGAGATCGGCAGACCAGCAAACCCCATCATGGATCGAACCATGTCCAACAAGGTCCGATTCCTCCTTTCAGATACACCATTATGTTGTGGTGTTCCAAGAGGTGTCCACTGAGAGAGAATCTTATTCTCTCCAAGATATGTCAGAAAATCATTGGAAAGGTATTCACCTCCTCGATCAGATCGAAGAGTTTTAATACACTTTCCAGTTTATTTTTCTACCTCATTTCAGAATAGTTTGAATATTTCAAACGACTCCGACTTATGCTTCATTAAATAGACATACCCATACCTCGATAGGTCGTCTGTGAAGGTTATGAAGTAGAAATATCCACCTCTTGCACTTGAGCTCATGGGTCCACATACATCAGAATGTACCAAACCCAAGAGTTCACTGGCTCGCTCATCTTTTTCAGTAAAAGGTGATTTGGTCATTTTACCAAGAAGACAGGACTCACAGATTGGAAGTGATTCACAATCACCTACTTCAAGAATTTCTTCTTGAGCCAACCTATTTATCCTGTTCTTATTGATATGACCTAGCCTACAGTGCCAAAGGTAGACTTCTGACACATTATCTATTCTAGGACATTTACCGGAGGTTTGAACCACATTAACAGATTGTGATAGAAAGTAAATTTCGTTATTAAGTTGTCCAACAAATATTGTAACACCATTCAAAATGATATTACAAACATTTTTTTTTATTAAAAATTGATAACTGTTCATGGCCAAAAGGCCTACAGAAATAATATTTAATAAAAAGCTTAGATAATAGTGATATTCACTCAGAATTATGTTTCAAAAATTGATTACAAGGTTCATGATTCCTAATGCTAGAATTGGAACTTTGCTTCCATCTCCAATGTTCAGGAATCTCTCATCTTCATCAAATCTCCTACTGACCTGCAGACCCTGCATTGAATTGCAAATATGAAAAGGACTTCCGGTATCCAATACCCAGGCAGTAGTATCACAAATGAAAAAGTTACAAGGTGTTATCATATAAGTACCTTGCTTCTTCTTCGGCCTGTTCGGGTCCAGGGAGGCAATGTATAGAGGACAGTTCCTCTTCCAGTGCCCCTGCTTCTTGCAAAAGAAGCACTCCACCTGGCTCTGGTCAGGCTTGCGCTTCTTGGTCTGACCCTGTGCAGACGTTCCATCATGCAGCTTCACCTTCTTATTCTTCTTCTTCTTGTTCTTCTTCTTCCCTTTCTTAAAGGGTCGACGATCAGAAGAAGACCCTCCCACAACATTCACCGACTCCTTATGGAGCTGGTGATCCTTCTCAAAGTTCTGTAGCAACCCCAACAAGCTGTGGTAGTTCACTGCAGTCTTTGTCATCCAAAAATGAGTAAGAAAGGGGAGGAAGGACTTGGGCAATGAATTAAGGATCACATCCTTATCGAGCTGCTCGTGCAGGGGAAAGCCCAATTTACTTAGGTGCTCAATCATTTCGATCATGTACAGTACATGATCAGTGACTGAGGCTCCATCCCTTATCCGAGCATTGAAAATGGCACAACTAGTTTTGTGCCTTTCAACATCGTCAGGCGTGCCAAAGGAGTCATTCAACATTTGAAGCATCTCCTGTGGCTGGGCGTTCTCGAACCTGCGACTGAACTCATCATTCATTGCCGCTAGCATAATGCACCGAACGGTGGTGCAGTCGTTGAGCCACTTCTGATATGTGTCTCGGACTGTCCCTCTAACGTTCAAGGTTGGTTCCTCGGGTGCCGGATCCGTTACTACATAAAGGATCCACTCATGCTCAAGGATGATTTTTAATTTTCGATACTAGCTATCAAAATTAGGTCCCATGAGCTTGTCATTATCTAATAATGACCGAAGCAACAGGGTAGTGGCTATAGTTGCATAAAGGAAAACCAGACCTCTATTAGTACATAAATTATAAATACTAAAGACTTGGACTTTAGTCTAAAGTTTCTCCCAGTATTTTTACGAACTGGTAGCCTCAACCTCCAATTCGAGGAATTACTTTAATTCCTTAGTGGGTACTAGAATTCACACAGACTACACACGAGCCCAACTTTGGTTGGTCAACCCATGTGTATCTATGGGTAGGTTCATAACCAGTTGTTTCTCTAAACAACTTCTAGTAATTGATTTTGCCCCAAAACCTAATCAGTAGGCTTTGGCCTCCACTGAAAAAATCTGGTTAGGTCCAACCATTAACATGATTTGATTTGGTGAATCGGACCAATAAATGATCAGGCCTGACTTTGGCCGGCCAACCTGACCACCATCAGAAAGACTCAAACCAAATTATCATATTATGAATGATAATTCCATTAGTCAATAAGCACTAGGCCTTTGGGCCTCCAATGATTATTAAACTAATGGACTCATTATCACTCACTTAATGGGAGGCTATGACTTAGTTATCAATATAACTTAATCATTTTTAGAGACCTAATAATTTTTGAGGATTTTATTAAAGGATAGATGAGAAGAAAATATCCAGCCAATTTCAATCCTCCCACTAACTTCATCAAGTCAGATTAAAAAAAAAATTTAATTAAAGCTGGCATTAGGAGCACCTAAATCAGTTAAACTGATTTACCTAATGACATGGGTGAGCCCTAATCATCAAGTGATCTAATCAAAACCTAATTCACCAGGTTGGCCAGGTAAGTGAGATCAGTGGTGGGGATAAGCCATTAACTCGTCAGAGATCGAATCACTACGAGTAGCTCCCGCTTAAAAACCACTGGTCAAAATGCCAAACTTACCTTAGACACCAACCGGTTCATTAGTTTTAATTTGATCAACTTATTAAATAGGGTTCCACTGTGTAGCCATGAATTAAGTCCATCTTGGTCTAGTTAAAGATATGGACCCATTCAACTACAACTATTGGAGTTGAGTCTAGAGTATCCTTGACCTAATCTAATTCAACTTTTGATTAGATTTGATCAATTACTCTAATTTAGTCCATTTCTTTAAGCTAACCTTAGGTCTAACCCAATTATGGACCTAATCCATCTAACCCATTGACCCACAAGTTTATGCAATTATCTTAGGTCTTAATTCACAATTCTAGACCTACTAGACAATACTTAATTCTTTTAATTAAGTATTTGGGATGATGGGTCAGGGTTTGGCATTTCAAAAATAATTTTCAAATTTGAAAGGTTTTATTTTCTGTTCACCAAATATGTTGACTCATTTCATAAATAGATCAGCACATTTCATAAATAGCAATCCTATTGCTAATTACATAACAGAAAATAACTCAATCAAAATAAATCATGAATATTTTTTTAGATCTAATCTAACACATTCATAATAAATTTCATAATTGAATCTTTACAGTTAATTCCTTTCGCTACTTCATCTGCATGGGATATAATTACAGCGGCACCCCTACTGCCATAGGAGACCCCATCGAATGGGAGGAGATGGCCTTTAAACCCTACTTTTCTCCTATGACCGGATGGCCATGGCAACCAATCCAATTCAATTACTTGCTACTTGGATCAAGTATATCTAAATATACTAATTTCAAATTTTAAATTTTAAATTTCAAATTTTAAAATTTTAAATTTTAAATTTTGAATTTCAAATTTTGAATTTTAAATTTTGAATTTCAAATTTAAAATTTCAACCAAATTTCAAATTTTGAATTTCAAAATTTTAAATTTTGAATTTCAAATTTCAAAATTCAAATTTTAAATTTTGAATTTCAATTTTTTAAATTTTGAATTTTGAACAACTTTTAAAATTTAAATTTTAAATTTTGAATTTCAAATTTCAAATTTAAACTTTTAGATTACCACTTAATCTACGCATGTAAATATATATATCATATCTAAGAACCCACTCTGATACCATCTGTGGGGAAATTCAGTGCTGGGATAAAATGATAATTTTAAAACTTTTTCAAAATTATGATTTTATAATGAAAAAATATTAATTAATCTAATTAATTAATATAAATTTATCCTACACTAGGATCTAAATATGATATATAGCTTGCATGCATTTAAATTTGAAATTCAAATTCAAACAGTAAACACTTTACTGTAATGTGTTCAGAACACAATATCTTTGTGCGGGTAGTAGATCGCCATAATCTGATCACCGTTGAGAGAGTCTGATCATTGCGACACAGGCACACAGTGTGTCTGACCTCTGCGGATCATCCACACAAAGTTTTCAATCTGATCGACTCCTCATGAGTGCTAGCTCGTTGTAGAGCCCTTTTGACGGTCGATGCTGATCGAACTCCTTCGATCGATGTCTGTCGATTCTTTGGATGCTCTGGATCATCATCAGATATGCTTGAGAGGATGTTGAAGATCTTCTTGAGATTTTGTGGGCTCACGATACTCGTAGCTCACTTTCTCACTTCTCGAACCCCAGGCTAAAACTCTAGAGAACTCACCAAAAATCTTGCACCCACTTTTCTTTCTTTTCTTTTTTTCTTCTCTTGGAAGGATATGGACTTCCTTCTCACACACAAGATTTTTTATGCCCCAGAATTTTTCTCCAAAAATCTTCTTCTTGCACGCCCCACTCTTCTCCTCCTTTTATAACAACGTCAAACATCTTATCCAAAAGAAAGGATAAAGATGTGTAATTGCACATTTGAATTCAAATCAAATTTTGAATTCAAATGGACACCAACTCATCCCTTATCCACTAAAGGCATGAGGCGTGGCTTAAATTATGCATGGAGTGATTTCATTAGAAACCTTTTCTCATATAATAAATGGAGCGTAAAAAAAGGGATAAGGTGCAAAGATTGATTGCCCATTCAAATTCAAACTTTATTTTGAATTTGAATGGCCAACCAATCATCCTTATCCATTCATATGGCACATTAAAGTGGGGCGTGGAGAGGGCTTGGCATGAGAAAATAATTCATGAGAAGTTTCTTCTCATGAATTCAAATGGGTGCATTGGAAGTGAGGTGGCGCATGGAGATTGGGTCAAGGTGGTTTAATTATTTAAACCAACCTAATTGAATCAAAAAAGTTAGGTCCAATTAGACTAATTTAAACCCAACTTAATTAGGCTTAATTAGGATCAATAAAATCTTAATTAAATAAAAAATTGACTAAGCCCAACCCCTGATCAAATCAGGGACCAAACCATCTTGACGATTAGGTCAACTCTTAACCTAATCGGGTCAAACCCAACTGAATCCAATTCAATTGGACTTGATCCAAAAATAATTACTCAATCAAATTGAGTTAATTAGTGATCAAATCATTAATAAAATCTCTCATAAATACTTTGTGTAAATTCGATGGGCAATCGGGCATCAGAATTCATCGATATGTAACCTTGATTGAAAAGTCCCAACCAGTGGGACTCTTGATCCCGGTACCCATAATGTGTGGAACTCATGATCAGAGAATCCTGATTTTCGATCACTGAGTCTCAAACATGTAGGATTCTACATCAGCCATCAGATCAGATAGGAACCTCTAATGTGTGTGACCCCGCAGGTTTGAACCTAAGCCGGTAGCACAGGAACCAATTCCTGTACTAATCGAAGTGACCATCTAGCAATGGTACCCGACGTTCGGATAGGTCGAAGAGTCACAATCACAACACTCAGAACCTACGTGAATATGGTTACTGTATAATTCATCCTTTTGACCCCTATGTTTAGGATGACTCAGGGTTAAACTGTCAACCCTGATCAGATCATCTAAATCGTGCAACTCAAACAGTCCTGTGACTCCTCACAAGGACTACCCTGGCCAAGGTTTTGTTAAATTGAAACACGACTGTACACAGCTCCTAAACTGGAGTGATCAATCTCATCTTGACACATGCACCGACAAGTCAAGTACTTGACTACACCCAGCAGCCTTTCGTCACTGAATTAAAAATTCAGGTAGTCCAGTGCTTAAGTGCTGTGAGTTGCTTGCAAGTCACCATGGCGGTCTCAGGTCGGAGGGATATTTATACCCATATTCTATCGGAGCAAATCTTGACAGCAGAAATAGCTTCGGAGTTGGTCACGTTCAGTGCAGATATACCCTTATATCTCACCTGTATGCCATACCAGTATCTCCACATTCATTGGTTAAGAGGACAACCAACCTATATGGCATACAACGACCTATGCTTGATAAACATTATCGTCCTTAGTAACAATGTATCATTTGATCACGAACAGATTTAAGGACTAAACGACAAATCCTCCTTTGTCGAGTCTAAATAGTCCTAAGGACTTCACCACAACATAGGAGTTCATTAGAAGATGAAATATTTTATGATGAAAAATACCAAAATAATTTTTTATTAATTCATAATTCATGTACAAATACAAAAAATAAGCACAACCGTCAACAGGCTGACGATTGGCTTTGGGACACTATTCCCAACACAGAACTCATTACTTTTTTGTAGGTCGATGATCTCCACTACTGATAGGCATAGTATGAAGCTCTCACTGATACTGAGTAGCCACATAGATTGTCCGACCTCTACAGATCATTCACTTGAAGCCTTGGTCGGATCTTTCTTCACAGGAGTGCTAACTCGCATCAATGGCTCTAGATGGCTGATCCAAGCTCCTTTCTTTGGATCTTCTAGACTCTTTCAGATTAGAAGATGAAACTTTAGGTGGTGGTGTGGGAGATTGAACAAGACTCACTCTTATATTTTTCTCCTCACAAAATTTAGAGTTGAAACCCTAGACCCTACACCTCACGCCCGAGAGGAAGAACACTTCTCCTGTTTCTCACGCACGAAAGCTCAACCCACTTTCAACTTTTCACACCCCAACTCTTAGATTTTTCACACCAAAAATCACTTCTAATCTCACACAAAACCGATCTCTTCTTAAGGGTGATGTCCCATGAAAGATAAGGATAAGAAAAAGATAGTTTCGGTTTAATTTCAAATGTTGGTTGATCCTTATCACCAATTCAAATCAAATTTAAATTAAATTTTGAATCAAACTTTATTTTCATCTTATAAACTTATAGAGGGATTGACCAATATCAGTATGGTGCAAAAAATCTCATACAAAAAAACTTTGTGCGTAGAGAAAGGTGATGGCGTGAAGAGAAGAGTCCAACTCAATTTGGACTCTAGGTTTTCATTCAAATCCAAACCCATTTGAACTCAAATTTAAACCAACCAATTTCTAATTTAAAAAAAAATTAGATGTGGACATAGAAAAACTTCTGAGCATGAGAAAAATTCATATAAAAAATTTTTCTCGCGTGAAGAATAAGAGGGCCCAGAGAAAAGAGGTGAAAGGGATTTGAATTCAAATTATTTTCTTATCCAATTAGATTTTTAACCCAACTAAATTAGGTTAGACCCAATTAAAATACTAAACCTAATCTAATTAGATAGCAAATAGTCTCAATTAAATTTTAATCAAATTAAAAATTAATTGAGTTCACATTCTGATCAAATCAGGAATCGAACACCCTTAGCGATTAGGTCATCTCATAACCTAATCGGATCAAACCAAATTGAATCCAATTTAATTAGATTTGATCCAAACCTCAATACTCAATCAAATTGAGCTAATTAATAATCAATTACTAATCAATCTTCCTATAATTCATTAATAATTAGCAAATTAATTTATTATAACTTTTGCACAGGATTAATCATCAATCGAATTGACTGTTTTATCCTAGAATAATTTTTAATCGTCGATCAGCCATATGATCAATCAGAAATTTTTTTTAAGTGTGATCTCATAGGTTTGAATCTAAACTGGTAGTATAGAAATAATCTTCCTATACCAATCAAAGTGACCATCTAGCAATGATACCTGTCATGCCTCCGATCCGAGATTGTGAATCGAGGGTCATGACAACCACCGCATACTTATAGAAAACTCTTTCCATAAGCATGCAAGACATCTTATCATGCTATCTTAAAACAACAGCAGAATAATTAGTCAATAATTCAAAATCTAAAATATAATGATCTAAATTTCTTCTTTAATATCTCAATAAATTCATCGATGGATTATAGGTGGAAGAAATAAAATATTTCTTCATCTGTCTAGGTGGTTCTTAGAATTTCTAGCCATTTGATTATCATGTTTAGCATGGATCAGTCATTCAATTTTAGAATTAGGTTCAACTAGATCAGAAAAAATTATATCGTGCATGTACTAGTGCAAACCCTAATATGTGTGGTTTAGATTTTTTTTGTAAATTTTATTTTTTAAAAAGAGGGAGAAAGAAAAAGAGAAGAGAAAGAAAGAGAGAAGTTCTAAAGATGAGATCCTTAAGAAAGCCCTAGACCTAAAGACGAAAGGTGAGAAGAATTAGTTGTGGTTGAGTGTTAATTATAATCAAGTTAGCAGATAATTAAAGCTAGACGTCTATGGGTTTCTTAGACCTAACAGTTCTATGTAGAGTGGCTTATCCTAAATGCAAATTGGGTTTGTTCTCACTTCCTTCAACTAGCCAGGTAAGAGGTGGGGTCGTGGAGGTTCCCCTGTTGTTTGCCTTAGACACCAATTGGATTGGCCAGGTAAGCTAACGGAATCAATTAAATAATCATGAGTCCACTTAGGTAGAGCCTTTGTAATCTCTTACCTTAGACACCAGTTTCAGGGGTGAGTCCAAACTTACTTTGTACTTGACTTCACCACAATATTCAAACTGAACTCAATTGATCCTAGGGGTCAAGATCTATTGAATTTTTAATTAGATTAGGGTTAATGTAGGATGCTGGTTGGTTATTTTTGGGCTAAAGAAGGATGATGAAATCTCCATCTTATCTTATTATGGGTGTTGCCCTTAAATTGATTTGAGATGAATATGCACAACCAATTTCAAACAAGAGGTTCTATGCAACTAAATTAGATGCATGAAATTAATCAAACTTGAAAGCTTACCTTATCTCCAGCAATCACCAAAAGTAAATCTAAGATGATGAATGCTTCTAAATAATTAAATTTTTACTCTTGTCATGCAATTTTTATTAGGTTTATATGGGTGAATTTTAGGTTAATTTAAAAAAAATAATAATTAATATTAAAAAAATAATAGTTAGGATTAGGGTTAGGATTAATTTCATCAAGCAAAAGTGGAAGCTTTCTATCTCTCTTTTTTTTGAATTTTTTTTTATAAAAAAAAAATTGATATGATCGTGATGTTGTCGTTAGGACACTGTGATTATCAATCAAATTTTGACTTCAATAAAAATTAAAAATAAGTAGAAAGTAGTGAGTCGGGTCAAATCCACAGAGAAGATAGGATTTTGATTTGAAATCTTTGATTTTGTAAAAAAAATAAAATTTTGGCAAAAGCAATTTAAGTCAGAAAATAAAAATTAAAAGTATAAAAAATAAATCTAGTACTAAAATCTACTATTTAGATCCTAGCATCTACTTGCAATAAAAATAAATAAGAAAAATTTAAAGTGTATAAAATAAATTGGTACTAAGATCTACTAACTAGATCCTAGCATCTACTTGCGAAAAATAAAAGATAAAAATTTAAAGTATAAGAAAATAAATTTTATATTAATTAAAATTAAAATTCAAGTACATAAAATTTAAAAAAAATAATAAAATAATAAAATAAAATTGTAACAAAGATTTGAAGTTGATCAGTCAAGCCTCATTGAAAAGATGGTTGATGACCTCTCCATCTTCCATCGTACTCCGTAGAGCGAATTGGCTTCTCTCCTTCTTTTTCTTAGGTCTCTAAAGTTATTTTATTTTATTTTATTTTTTTTCTCACTTTTTATTGATTTTTTCTTCTCTCCAGACTAATTTTCGGACTTCCTATTTATAGATGACTTTTTCATAATTTTTTGGTAAGAAAAAGAGTCCTAAAACTCTTAAAAATCATATTAATCCTCTTAGAAATATTTTTGGCTGTTAGATGAGGCTTGGACCGTCCAGATCTGATCAAAATCCACAGTTTTAATCCTTCTCTCAATCGAATTCGTTCTCAACCGTCCGATCGCACCTGAGATTAGTTTTTGGCCGTCGGATTGTACAAAAGGTTTCCTTAACACAGTTGGGAGCATCCTCAACCGTCCGATCGCGTGATAGATCACTTCTGGACCATCGGATCACATAGAAGAGTCCTATTCAAAGTCGGCAATGCATTTAGACCATTGGATCTGATGATGAATGCATTTTCGATCGTTAGATCGCATAAAAACCCCTCTTATAAACTGACAATGGATGCTGACCGTCAGATTTGAGTCGAGACGAATGTCAGCCATTGGATCACGTCGAGAATCCTTTTGTCACTCTGAACCATGCCTGTGGATCGTGAAACTATTCTCGTGGATCGTGCCCTGGCTCTATGGACCGAGCGACCGGTCCACCGTGCATCGAAGATAATATTTTTTATTTTTTAAGATATTTTGGTTTGATTTTTGCTTCGATTTTTGTCTGAAAAATAAAAAAATATATATATTAAATTCTTTAAAAATTTTTCATCATTGTGGTGCTTAAATTACTTAATTAAATTAACATCTATTTTTTATAAATATTTTTTAATTTTATATTTTTTTAAAATTATTTATTTTTATAAAAAAATCTAATTTATTCATGAAATTAGGTTTTTAAGAAAATGTTAGCACCATAAATTATCAAAAATATCTATAATAAATATAAAAATATACCACTTATCAGTGTCGAAGACTGGTTGGTCACAATTAGAAGTCAAATGCTTTGTACCATCCTCAGATAAAGAAGTCAAGAGCTAGGGGTTCGTTCAGCAATAGAAAGCCAATCGGTCGAATGTAATTGGTTGAAGACTATTATCTGGGTAGACTAAGCTCATCATTCGAGCACATTAATGGCTCTTTAGCCTAGTCTGTAGGGATTGATTATCGAAGAAGCATCAGTGGACTCGGATGAGAATTATCAAGCATCAGTCAGTGGGTTTTCATTAATTCAAGTTGTGGAGCACTAACGGAGCAGAAGTCGAGGACTAATCGATGATGGAGTGACAAAGATCATAACTGACGATAGGTTGGTGGAGGCCCAGTAAGTGGGCTTATCAGGCTGAAAAATCTTCGGCCTTGAGCTTCTTCATATCATTGGACCATGTGAAATTTTTTCCAGTAGTATCCTAACAAACTCAATTATTATTATTGTTAGTACTACTGGTATTACTATTATTATGGGCTCCATCCTCATAATAAACCATATCTATGTGTGTGCATCTCTCTCTCTCTCTCTCTCTCTCTCTCTATATATATATATATATATATATATATATATATATATATATATATATATATATATATAATTTATTCAGGCTTTGCACATCTTAACAAAGTTAATAAAATAAATGCAATGGTGATGTAAATAATAGCAGATACAAGGTGCCCCATGAACCAAGCAACATAGCCCAACTTAATGAAAATCCAATCAACTCATTGCTTATCATAGTAGCCCATCTACCTGAAAAAGCATCCAAGATCCAACTCAAAAGTGCCTATTCTTTTAGGTGGGAACTCACCAACAAGGAGGCCTAGCCCACATAGATTGATGGAAGTATAAAAATCTTAAAAAATTATTTGGAAATACACAAATAATAGAGGAGTGGAAGGTGAAAATAGAATTGCATCTTTTAACATAAAAATCAAGTCTCTCTCAGCTTGCCTCTATTTTAAAAAAGTTTTAGTTTAGATTTCTCAACTTACATTTTGAAGCTAATGAATTACATCACATAACCATCGATGATAACTTGAGATTATTTTTAGAATTAAAATACTCTTGGTTTTTAGGGTATAGGGTGGCTCAAGGTCTCTACCCTATTCTCTTATCCTATACCCCTCCCACCGTTACTCCGAGAATGGCCCCCACCAACCATTACCGTCGCCCTTATCAGCAATCTGGCAACTTGTTTCGAAGGTTGGCTTGCTTAAGGGAAGACTATAGAGGAGAAGAGATGGATCAAGAGTGGTGAAGGATTGGATTTTGTGAAGGAAAGCGGCAAAAATTTTGGAATTGTGAGAAGAATTGTGGTCCAGATATGTCGCCATTCCTTCAGTTTCAACCTCCCATGGATTCTATTTACCCAGGTGATATCAAGGTTGGTGGTCATGGAGAGCTGGCTAGAGACAAAGCCTATTTGGTCCTCTAATAGGGGGGGTAAACATCCGGTTTGTGGACACTAGTCTTGCTTTTCTTCCCAAAAACTGAGTCGTATGGGGCCTATAAGTAATAAAATATTTGTTCTCCATTGGTGACATTGTACTTGCCTCTATGAGATCTGATCAATGAGTGCTACATCTTGAAGGGCTTACAAGAAACACTTACGTTTGATTCATAACATCCAAGTTCTTCTATTCAACATGGAGGAAGAAGCAGGCACATGCAAGCCCTCAAAATGCTCGAGGGATTCATTGTTAGATGGGTTTGAAATTTATGCAGTTCGATTCAGTATGGTTTGAATGGAGTCCCGAGTGTATTCAAATCCGTGTGGGATGCAATCCAACGATCAATGTTACGATAAAACATCAATCATCTTGTTGCACGAAAGATGCAAACCAAACCTTTGCCAAATTGACAAGGGTTGTATCTTTCGTATGAAAGAAGGATTCACCAAATCCACCATTGGATCATGTAATAGTCATTTTGAGATATGTGTAGATCCATGAATGAAGGAGTTCGAGGTGCATTGAGATTTGTGCAGGATATGATCCAACATTCAACATTGCAAAAGAAGATTAATCATTCTTTCAAGGGACAAATACAGCCTATAATGGATAGGTGTAAGGATTCACCTTCCTTCATGCAAATCTACCATTAGATCATGCAATGGTCACTTCAAAATGGGTATAGATGGATAAATGAAGGTGTTCGGAGTGCATTGAGATCTATTCAGGGTGCGATCCAATGGTCAGCATCATGATAGATGATCATTCATTCTTTCATGCGAACCCCTAATTAAATTTGCTACGTTTCTTTGCAGGCTCTGCTTACCATGTTGGCATGGATGACAGCGATCCAAGTAGAACATTTCATGTAAAGAAGGCTATCCGTGATTCACCCAAAAAAAAAAAAAAGCACTATCTACTGATGCTACAAAAGATATGGAACATCATTGTCTCGCCTGCCTACGTAACTGTTCTTCCTATTTCAAAATGAGGAAAGCTCAGCTCAATTGATCAACATAGCCAGGATTCTATTGTATTTAATTATAGATGGAACTAAGCTCATGGTTGTGCATCAGAATGCCTTATCTGGAACCCTGTTATTGAGGTTTAAGGCTCAAAGACACTTTGACTTTATATATTAGTCTCCTAAAAGATGAATGATAATGAGTTAATTGACCTGCTGTTCACAACTCACAAGCTCATTTGAATTGCTTGGGGGTTTGACTCATCTTCATGATGATGGAGGATTGATTCTCTAAGGTGACATCTTCTTTTCCATGCTCTAAGAAAGTTGGTGCGGTGGATGTCGCTTACAACTTCTTTTGATATGTAAGATTTTTTTTTTTTTTTGTTTGATGAAAAGATATGTAAGATTTCATGAGATTCCATCTGCCCTTGTAGGAGATTAATTTGTAAATCATTTTGGCTAGACTTGTGGAAGAAGATGGGCAGTAAGCTGAAATTCATAAATGACTATTATCCCCAGATGGAAGAGCAGACTGAAGACCTTTACGAGTTTGAGGAACTTGTTTCAGTGCATCATAGAAGATTGTGTGGAAGCATGAACAAAGTTGATCAAGTTTTGGAAGTCGCATTTAGGAAACAGTGGTGGTGCCATGGGTGAGGACAAGGAAGAAAACATATCGTAATTATAATTGTATAGAGGGCGAGGACGATGAGGAGGGTAAAGCCGCAAAAGGTGAGAATGATGTGGACTTGGGTAACGAGAGCTGACGGGGGCGATGGCATGTATGGATAGACCAAAAAAGTAGGCCGCAAGCAGGGAGAAGCGAGGTGCCGGAGAGGAGGCACATGTAAGGTAGGAAAAGAGTGACGTTAAGTGGAAGGATATTTTCACTACAATAAAAAAATCAAAAATTAGAAAGTCCAATCTTTAAAGAACTCTTTCTCATTTTTAAAGTCCAATCTTTAAAGAACTCTGGTCTGTATCACGAACTCTTAGGTTGCAAAATTTGTTGGCCAACTCGAAAGTCCCATTTTTTTTTCTTTTTTTCTTTTTTTTTTTTTGTAAGGAACTTCCCATTTGAGACATCTGCCATTGTTCACAACTCCTATTTTTTACTTATTTTTATATATTATGTTCTTTGTGCATGCTACATGTGTCCTCATCAAAAAAAATTGTAGATATCATTTATATTCTTTGGTCCTATATAAGTATTTAAGATCTGTCCAATACAAAATTGATATAAAGCTAAATATATTCTTACATAAGTCTTCACATACTCCCATATTTAAGTCATAGCTCTGACCAAACTAATGTTACAAATCTATTCAAATCCAATCATAAGAACTATAATCCAAATGAACTCTTGTTGCAGTATCTCCTAATTCATATAAGTCAAGGGCTGAATCTATTTTTCACTACAATAGATCAGGATATTAGCGACGCAAAAAATTCATCGCTGATACTAGATTTTCATCGATAATAGTTATTAGCGACGAAGTTATCATCACTGATATTTTGTCGCAAATAATGATGTCGTTGACAATTTTTTATGATGGAAAAAAAATTTTCATCGTCAATAACCGATATTATCGATGAAAAATTTTCATCATTAAAAATTTTTTTTTTTGAAAACTATTCGGGATGAAAATTTTTTGTCATAAAAAATTTAATTTGCAACAAATTATTACGTCGCTAATAAAAAATAATTTAAAAAATTATTTATGATGAACTATTTTCATCGTTATTAATTTAATTAAAAATTTTTATGAAATACAAATTTATAAAGAAAATATTAGTGACTTAAAAATTTTGTCGTAAATACGATAATTGCCGATTGAAATTTTTATCACTACTAAATTAGCAATTATTTATGACGAAACTATTTTTATCGTTAATAATTTAATATAAAATTTTAATATTTTTAAATTTATTAAAAAAATATTTAGCCAATTATTTTCATTGCTAATAGTATTTTTGGCGAACAAAATTTCATCAAAAATAATTTCATTTCTAAAAATTTACACATAATTTTTTAAAAATAATTTATAAATATATATTTTTAATTTATATTTATAATATTTTTTATTTATAATCTATAAAATAAAAATAAAAAATTCACACAATAAACTCATAAATAAATTTTATTATTTTATTAGATTAAATTATAATTACAAAAGATCTGAAATAAAGATAAAAAGAATAGACCGTTAAGTGTCGACATCTACAGAAGGAGAATGGGTTGGAGAAGGAGAGCGCTCGAAAGAGCTCGAACCGGCCTGTTGCTGTCTCATTAGCTGCATCATCCGCTTCATCTACGTCATTCGCTCCATCATCTGGGTTTGGAGCAGCTGGTACTTATCGATGCATACAGCTAACTCATCAACTCGCTTCTCAGTCTGCTGTCGATCCTCAGTAACCTACCTCTGCATCTCCGCCAGTCGAATATCACAAGTAGTATGGATGTTAGCTCTGGATGAGCATGAGGATGAGGGAGCACTGATCCCATGCCCTAGACCCCTAATATAACAGGATCTCATACCAAGCACTTGATCACAGATCTTGTCATCTGTGGGTGCAGTTGAGCCCTCAGAGATAGGCTGGGATCTGATGTCTATCATATGATCCTGAAAATTAAAATTATAGCTATTTTAATTTCGTACTAAAAATCAAACTATGAATGAAAAAAATAATTGAAAAAACTTATAAAAAGCTCTTGGCTCTCCGTCATCCACTCCCCTAACCGTTGCTGGTGGATCCGCTGGTAGATATCGATCCTATCAGGAAGCTCGTCATTCTCTGTATCTCTCTGTAATTTGAGAATAATTAATTAAAAAAATTTTAAATAGTTAGAGAGTTAAAATATGTTAATTAGAAATTACTTACCATCTACTCCATATGACGAGCGAACGACCTTGAACCCCCACAATGCGATACGATCTGTCTAGTTTGATTCGCGATGTTCTGAGCACATCATCTCTGTACAATTAGTAGTCAAATTAGTAGGTAACAAACTGAATTTAAGAATAAATGATTCAATCATTAAACTCTAAAAAAAAATTTGGATGTATAACCTGATATGTCGGATCTTCGTAATGCCGGCATACAAGAGCCCAATCATCTATAGTGATGTTGTCATACGGTTGCTGCCACGTTGCCTCCACCCCATGGTTCTGCATCACATGGTACCAATGCTGATGAATGTGGTGGCGATACTGCTTGAAACGCAAGAATAAATGAGTGTCCACAGCTCGTTGCACGCGATCTTCCTCAAAATCAATAATGTCAAATATACCCTGCCAATAACAAATATTAGAAGAATACCATCACATGGTACCAGCATTGATGAATGCAGTGGCGATACTCCTTGAAATGCAAGCATAAATGAGTGTCCACAGCTCACCGCACGTGTCCTCCTTAAAATCAATAATACCAAATACGCCCTGCCAATAACAAATATTAGAAGAATACCATGCTAATTAAATATTCATAGTATAATTTATTTTACCTGTAACTGAGTGTAAAAAATCTCTCTCTGAGTCCATATAATGTGATGCCAATCAAAAAGCATCACAGGGATATAGCTATGGCATATGATGCCCAGCTCGATCTGTCACGGCTCGCATCATCTCCTAATGGGTCTGGTATAGCCGGATGGTATCTCAATATGGAGACGCTGTCCCAGGTGCTCGCATCTCCAATACTTTAGAGCGAGATTCTTCGATAGACCTCGCCCTCACCTCACCATCGGTGGATACTGACATGAAATAATAATAAATAAATCATTAGAATGATAGCTATCCAAATAAAAAAAAAAATTAAATTTTGTTATATAAAAAGTATAATAATTCTACTCAAACCCACCTCACTCGGATCTGCCTCACTGGGATCTGCCAGTGCAGGACCCTCTGGCGACTCTGTCGGTGCGATAGTGGAAATAGGTGAAGATACCTCAGCCTCAGGGGTAGGCTGCGAATGCGAACGTCATCGTCTATCTCCTGGTGCCTGTTGGAAAATATTTCCCAAAGCTAATCGTTAGCTTATTGACGATTGTGCTCATTCTTGTAATTTATATAAATTTTTATTAATAAAAATTATTTGATATTTTTATTAAAAATTATCTATCTTTAAACTCTTGTGTTGTAATGAAGTCCTTAAGGCTATAATTGATCGACAAAGAAGGATTTATCTATCATTTAGTTTTTAAAAATATTCACGATCAAATGATATGCTATTAATAGGATGATAGCAATATCGAGTATAGGTCATTGTGTGCCATATGAATTGGTTGTCTTCTTAATCAAAAAGTGTAGAGACATTATTATGGCATGCAGATGGAATATAGGAGTACATTCATATCGAACGTGACCATATATCGAGCACTCTGCTGTCAAGAGTAGCTCATGAAGAGTATGGATATAAATATCCCTCCAATCTGAGACCACCATGGTGACTTGTAAGCAACTCACTGTACTTTAGTACCAGACCATCTAAGTTTCTAATCCAATAACGAAAGGATACTAGGTGCAGTCAAATACTTATTAAGTCGATGTGTGAGTTAAGATGGAATTGACCCCTTTGAATTAGTAGAAGATATGCATCAGTGTATTTTAATTTAGTAAAATCTTGACTAGGATAATCTATGAGATAGATTTAAAAGATTAAAATATAATATGGTCAACTAAATTAGAATTGATAGTTAAACCCTAGATTATCTTGAGCATTAGGATCAAAGGGATGAATTATATGATAACCATACGCCAATAGGTTTTAGAATATTACTTTGCAATACTTCGATCTATCCGATCGTCGGATCACCATTGCTGGATGGTTTTATTGATTGGTATAGAAAGTTATTCCTATGCTATCAGCTTAGGATCAAACCTATGAGGTTACATGCATTAGAAGATTTGATCAGATCTGATGGCTGAAAGAGTCCAATTGGATTGTGACTCTGGTGAGAAGTCCTACTAAGACTAGGACTCTGGAGAAGAGTCCCACTGAGACTGAAACTCTACTATCAATAAAAAAATTAATTAATAATTGACTCAATTTGATTGAGTAAAGAGCTTTGGATCAGATCTAACTGAATTAGATTCAGTTCGACTCAGATTGGGTTTGATATGATCAATCCTGATTACAAAAAAAATTTGATCCTGATTCGATCAGAGTTTGGAATCAATCAATTCTTAATTGAATTAAAAATTTATTAAGATATTTAGATTCATAATTGGATTAGGTTCATTTCTATCAATGGGTTCAATCCAAATTTGATTTGAATTAAAATCAGATTAAAAATAAAGAGTCGAAGTTGACTAAGACTCTATCCTTATCTCCTTGTGCCATACTTGGGCCCATGTGTTTATCTCCATGCCAAATAGGATTTGGCTTGATCTTTTTGGCATCAAAGTAGTAGACCCAATAGAGGTGGATGGTAATGATTGATGACTCATAATCCTATCTCTTGTCAAATTCGAATACGATCTGAATTAGAAATAAGATGAAAATAAGGAAAAAAAATTTTCATATAAGGAAGGTTGTTGGCATCATATTGATTTTTTCTTTATTTTTTTTGAAAAGTTCTTAGGTGTGTGAGACACTAGTTTCTTTCTCCACACTATAGAGTCCTTTCTGGAATTTTTTGAGATACCAAAAGTGGTTTTGGCGTAGACTCTTAGCGCCCTTCCCTTGGATGAAAAGCCCTAATCTTTGCCTATAAAAAGGGCTCTCCTATTCTTGGTGTCATACATCAATTTTCTTACTGGTTTTTATTTTTTCAGAGCTCTTCTCTTCCTCCTCTCTTCCTCCTCTAGATTTCTTCATCTTTTGGAGCATCCAAAGTGCTTGAAGAAAAAGGAAAAGATCAATCATCGAAGTTGCTTGCAGGCTAGCACCTCCAAGCCCCCAATCTATGCCAGTCTTCATGTGGATTTTCTTGTAGAGGTTAGACAATTTCGTGTGGCTACGAGCGATCTAAGGAACATCTTCTCCAAGTGTTGGACCAGCAAAGATCAAGATCTTATTGGTTTGGTAATTGTTTCTAACCTGTCTTAATCATATTGTTAAATCTAATAGTTAGATCTAAAATTTCAGCATCGATAAGATCGATGTGAGTTTTTATTTTCAAATATAAAATGCATCATATTTTATATATTTTATCATAGCATGGTAGTCTAGATTAGATCTTATGCATATAATTTAGATTAAATTATTTAATCTTTTTCTTCTATTGTATAAAATTTTTGAAATTGCATGCATAGCACTACCTATATTTTCTTCAATTGGTATCAAAGCCATGGTTATTATGATATAATTTATTATACTTTTAGATTTAATTTTATAACATTAGATCTGATTATTTATGATCTAGATTAGATCTAAATATATTTATTTTCAGATCTAATTTTTATCATGTGTAGATTAGATGTTTTGAGTAGCAAAGTTTTCAAATTGGGTAATCACCAGGCCGTCCGGTCATAGGAGCAAGAAGGATTTCATGACCTTCTCTTTCCATTCAATGGGATGCTCTTATGGTATGTAGGGGTGCCACTGTGAGGTGCCATGAAGAAGAAAGTAAAAAAAGAAAACTTACTTTCTTGCAAAATCCTAGATCTTGAAATCCTGATGTTGTTGTATATGATGCAAGTTGCAAAGAAACTAGTTACATCTAATCTTGATTACTCAAAATTATTTTAATTTAAAATTATAAAAAATTAGATTTGATCTAAAAAAATTATGATTTAATATAAAAATTTTACATAAAAATTATTTTCAAAATCTTAACCATGTTGATGCAAGACTTAATTAAGAATTAAGTGTTGAGTTGATTAGATCTAGAATTATGATTTTAAATCTAATGACATTGCATAAAATATGGGATATAGGTTAGCTCAAATCAAGTCCTTCTCTTTAATTGGCTTAGATCTAAAGTTAGAATCAAAGAATTGATTGATCATGTAGAAAAATTGATTAAGTCTAATCAAGTATTGAATTAGATTAATCAGGATTTTTCTAGTATAATAGTTGTAGATGGTCAAGTCCATATCTTTGATTAGATCAAATGGACTTTGATTGTGGCTCAGTGGTTAAACCCGAATCATTAGGTTGGTCAAATCGAAACTAATTAACCAATTAGTATCTAAGGTAAGTTTGGCATTTTGATCGGTGGTTTTTAATTGGGAGCGGCTTATTTGATCATTTTAATAATATCTAAGGCAAGCTTAGCAGACCTCCCACCGATCTCACTTACCTAGCCAATTTGGTGAATTAGATTTTGATTAGATTGTTAAGTGATTTGAGTTAACCCATGCCATTAAGGTTGATCAGTGTGACTGATCTAGGTGCCATTTCAATCAGCATGATCCTAACCCGATTCATTGACTTGGTGAAGTCAGTGAAAGGATTATGGTCTATTGATTGATCTCTTCTCTTATCTCATCTAAATTAATTAAATCTTTTAAATTATTAGGTCTCTAAAATGAGCTGGTTATGGTGATAAGTAGATCATAGCCTCCCATTAAGTTGGATGATAATAGGTCCATTAGTATGATGATCATTGGAAGCCCAAAGGCCTGATGCCCATCTGCTATTGAAATTATCATTCATAATATGATGACTTAGTCGAGTCTCTCTGTCAGGTGGTTGTTGAAAAATATATCCCAAAAGTCAATCGTCAACCTGTTGATAGTTGAGCAACCTTGTATTATAATTGATTTGTTAATAAATAAAATATATTTTTGGTATTTTCATCATAAATTTTCACCTTCTAATGAACTCCATTGTTATGATGAAGTTCTTAAGACTATTTAGGTTCGATAAAGAGAGAATTTATCGATTAATCTTTAAAACTGTTCACGACCAAATGATAGGCTGTTAATAAAGACGACAGCTTCTATTGAGCATAGGTCACTGTAGGCCATATGGGTTGGTTGTCTTCTTAACCAAGGAGTGTGAAGATACTGGTATGGCATACAGGTAAGATGTAAGGATACATCATCATGGAACGTGACCAACTCCAGAGCATTCTACTGTCGAGAATGTCTCTGATGGGATATAGGTATAAGTGTCCCTTAGACCTGAGATCGCCTCAGTGACTTGCAAGCAACTCATTGTGCTTTGATACTGGACTAACTGAATTTTTAATTCAGTGATGGAAGACTTTTAGGCACAATCAAGTACTTGTGAAGTCAGAGTGTGATCAAGAAGGGATTGACCACTCTAAGAGTTGGAGAAGAATGAGTCCCTGTATTTCAATTTAGCAAAATCTTGGCCAGGATAATCCATCAGATGGATTTGATATTTTGAAATACAATATGAACAACATGATCAGAGTTGATAGTTGAACTCTGAGGTGTCCTATGAGTATTTTGATCAAGGAGATGAATTATATGAAAACTATATCCGCATGGGTTCTAAGGATGTTGTTCTACACATTCGACCTATCCGACCGTCGGGTACTATTGCTAGATGGTCACTTCAATTGGTATAGAAATTTATTTCTATACTACCGACTTAGGTTCGAACCTATGAGGTCATACACATAAGAGTTCATGATCCGATCGGATGGTTGATTAATGATTAAGAATCGTTCTAGGGTTAAACGATCAATACGAATGACATTTAACCTAGTGTAAGTATTGCAGGAAGATCGATTAGCAATTCGATTGCTAATTTGCTTAATTTGATTAAGTCAATGGGATGAGATTAAATCTAATTGAATATAATTTAATTAAATTTAATTTGGGCTTGATTGGATCAACTCTAATTGGTTTATTGGATAAGCCAAGTGCAAGAAAAAACTAGTCCTAGTTCAATTAGGACTTGGATCAACCTAATTTCTAATTTGATTAAAAAATTAAATCAGATTTAAATCTAATTTAATCTGATTAAATTAGGTTATTAATTAGGTTAAAATCTATTTTAATTATATTGATTTGGTTTTGGTTTGATTTGGTTTGAGAAACCAAATTTGAACAAGTCATAGATTGAATCCTAGTAAGACTAGGATTCCACCTTGCGCCACCATATTCTCCCACGCCCACTCTCTCTTATTTTGTGTGACAAAATCTTCTCTCCCAGGCCTTCATGCATGCCCAAAGCTTTCCAGTCTTTCTCTCTTATATGGAATGTGGTTGTGGACCAAGTCAAAGTAGGAATTAGTTTGGATTTCAAATTCTATGAGATAGAATTTTAGGAAACTAAAACTCTTTCCTTATGGCACTGATTTTATCCAGATTTTTTTTTAAAATTTTTGTGACTTTTATGGCATATATTTTGCACCTTTTTCTGGTGGTCCATGGTAGAAAAAGAAAGAGGGGGCACCCATGAGTTGGGAACCCCTTGTCTTGCCCTGTTTGGATTTTCCTTGACTAGGTATTTCACCTAGACAAAGATTCTTCATATCTCATCATTTAAGATGAATTTTTTCTTAAAAGTTTTTTGAATTATAGAGAATTGAGAGACCTTTGGGGTGTGTGAAAATCAGAGAGAAAGAGTATAGGGGGATGGAGATATAATAGACACAAAACTAAGTATCTGTGTTAGAGCAAAGAGAAGAAGAAGAGGGTCTTCTTCTAGGGTTGCTGTGTTCACCTCTTCCCTTCTCCATCTGTGAGTTTTCTAAAAGTATCTCATATTTAAAACTCTTTCTCCTATTTCTTATCTTTGGAAGAGTCCAAATCAAGAAGAAGGAGGCATCTGATCGACCATCGAAGAAGAATCAGCATAGTACTAGCATACTGTGCTGATTTTCTGGACCAGAACTTCTGATCATGATTCGTGGGCTCGTGTGGATGACTCTTAGAGGCCAGATGCATGTGTGGCTCACAACATCATCCTGAAGCTCAGATCAGCAAAGTTAGAATATCTAACTTGCAAGGGAATAGATCTGATCTATTATATTTTACATACATTAGATGTAGTATAGAAACAAGCTGATATGATCAACATGTAGTTCTTGCTCTTTATATTTTAATTTTTGATTTAATATCATATAATAATTATGTAATAGAATCTTAGATCTAGAGTTTTTCTAATTTTATAAGATAAATTTTAATTTATTTTAGTCTTCCATTGTCTGATCTTGAAAAAGTTTCAAGATCTAACCCTGAAACCCTAGATCTGGTTCTTTCAATTCGTATCAGAGCCTAGGTTGTTTATTACATGATTATTTATACATGCTTAAATTATTTTTTAGATTAGATCTAATTTATAATCTAATTATTAAATTTAAAATTAAAATTTTTAGATCAATCATGAACTGTAGGTTGTCCTGCTGTAAGGTTTACCCCTTACAATGCAAAGATTGTCCTAGTTCGTGTAGACCTATCTTTAATCATAAATTTGTTAGATATGATTTAGATTAAATTTATAATTTATTAGATGTAAAAAATATTTAAATCTAAAATTAAATTTTTTTATTAATAATTTTCACACAAAGAACCATCATATATTTGTCTGAAAAATTTGCACAGTTTAAAGTTAAAATTGTTTTAATTACATGAACCTGTTTAGATTAGTTTTAAAGTAGTTTCATGCTTATTTCACTTGTATTTTAATTATGAATCAAACATGCAACTTAGTTGGTAGAACCATGTTGTAAAAATATTTTACAAATATAAAAATTATTTTCTAAAAGTCAAACCCCAACCCTCAGCCCAAAACTTAATTGAGAATTAAGAAGTTGTTTAATTAGGTTCTAGGATTGTGAATTGAAGAACCTAAGAGACAAACCATAACACATTGGGTTAATGGGTTAGTGAGAATTAGGTCCATTAATTGGATTAAACCTAAGGTTAGATTAAAGATGGACTTAATTAGAGAATTGACTAAATCTAATCAATTGTTGTCTTAGATTAGGTCAAAGATTATCTAGATCAATTATAATAGTTGTAGTTGGTCAAGTCTATGTCTTTAATGAGAACTAAATGGACTTGATTCTTAGCTAAGCGGTCTAGCATGAACTGTTAGATTGATCTAATCGAAACTAATTAAACCAGTTGGTGTCTAAGGTAAACCAGATCGATGATTTTAAATTGGCATCCCACTTATCTGGCCATTTCTGATGGTGTCTAAGGCAAGCTTTGGCAGACCCTCCCACCGATCGAACTTACCTGACCTCTTGGTAAAATTATATTTTGATCGGATCACTTAACTATTCGAGCTGACCCATGTCAGCTAGGTAAATCAGTGTGACTGATTTAGGTGCTTCTAGACCAGCCCTTTTGATGGTCTCCCTTAAGTTGACTTGGTAAAGCCAGTGGGAGGATCATGATAAGCTGGTTCATCTGACCTCCTCCTCTAAATCAATTAAATTTTCTAAAATTATTAGATCCTTAAAATAAAATAGTTATGGTGATAACTAGATCATAGACTCCCATTAAGTGGATGATAATGGGTCCATTAGTTGGATAATCATTGGAGGCCCAAAGGCCTGGTGCTTATCGACTGACGGAATTGTCATTCATAATATGATTTTTTGACTGCATCTTTCTAAATAGTGGTTAGGTTAGCCAACCAAAGTTGGGCCTAATTATTCATTGGCTAGATGGGCCAAGTATGGTCATGTTAATGGTTGGACCTAACCAGACCATTTCAGTGGAGGCCAAAGCCTACTGATTAGGGATTGGGGTAAAATTTAAATTACTAAAAATTATTTAGAGAAATAATTGGTTATGAACCTACCCTTAGATGTACATGGGTTGGCCAACCAAAGTTAGGCTTGTGTGCAGTCTAAGTGGATTCTAATACCTACTAAGAAATTAGGGTAATTCCTCGAATTGGAGGTAGAGGCTACCAATTTGAATAAAATAGTGAGAGAAACTTTTTGATTAAAGTTCAAATCTTTAGGTTTAATGAATCAATTACTAATTAGGTTATGGTTTTTCTTTGTGCAGATATGGCCACTTCTCTATCACTCCGATCATTGTTGGATAATAAAATTTTGGTGGGATTCAACTTCGGTAGCTGGTACCGAAGTTGAAGATAGTCCTAGAGCATGAACGGATCCTATATGTGATAACGGATCTTGCACCTGAGGAGTCAGCTGCCAATGCACGTGGAATAGTCAAAGATACTTATCAGAAGTGGCTCAGTGACCGTACCGTGGTGCGTTGTATTATACTGGCTGCCATGAGCAACGAGTTCAGTCGCAGATTTAAGACGGCTCAGCCAAAGGACATGCTTCAAGTGTTGGAGGATGCCTTTGGCACACCCGATGACGTGGAGAGGCATAAGACTAGTTGTGCCATCTTCAACACCAAAATACAGGATGGTGCCTCTGTCACTGATCATGTATTGTACATGATCGGACTGATGGAGCGTTTGAGCAAGCTCGGCTTTCCCTTGCATGAGCAGTTTGGGAAAGATGCAATACTGAACTCACTGTCCAAGTCTTATCTCCCATTCCTCACTCATTATAGAATGACAAAGCCTGAAGTAAACAACCACGGGTTACTGGGGTTGCTTCAGAACTTTGAGAAGGATCACCAACTCCACAAGGAGTCGGTGAATTTAGTGGGTGATTCATCTTCTGGTTCTCGACCCTTTATGAAAGGGAAGAAGAACAAGAAGAAGAAAGTGAAGAAAGTGCAAGTTCAGGTTGGGACATCAGTGTAGGGTCAGACTAGAAAGATCAAGCTCGATAAGAGTCAAGCTAAATGCTTCTTGTGCAAGAAGCGGAGGCACTGGAAGAGGAACTGTCCTCAGTACATTGCCTCCCTGGACCTGAACAGACAGAGAAAAAAGCAAGCTGTTGTTGGGCAACGTATTTATATGATAACTCCTTGCAATTTCTCTATTTGTGATATTACTGATTGGGTATTGGATACCAATAGCCCTTACCATATTTGCAATTCGTTGTAGGGGTTGCAGGTCAGTAGGAGATTCGAGCAAGGCGAGAGGTTCCTGAACGTTAGAGATGGAAGACCAGTTCCAGTTCTAGCATTAAGAATCTTAAAACTTGTATTTGAGTCCCATACCGTTGTTCTTAATGATAGTCATTTCTGTCCCAGTTTCTTTTTAAATGTTATTTCTGTAGGCCTTCTGGCCAAAAATGATTATGAAATTTCAATAAAGAAACAAGTTTGTAATATCATTATGAATGGTGTTACTATTTTTGTGGACATTTGAACAATGGTGTGTATATGTTATCACAACCTATTAACGTAGTCTATTCTACTAGCAAGCACCCTAGATTAGATAGTATATCAGATATCTATTTATGGCACTGTAGGCTAGGTCGTATAAACAAGAACAGGATAAAAGGTTGACTCAAGAGGAAATCCTCGAAGTCAGTGATTATGAATCACTTCCAACCTGTGAGTCCTGTCTTCTTGATAAAATGATCAAGTCACCTTTTACTGTAAAAGGTGAGAGAGCTACTGAGCTCTTGGGCCTAGTACATACTGATGTATGCGGGCCCATGAGCAGAAGTGCTAGAGGTGGATATTTCTACTTCATCACTTTCACAGATGATCTATCCAGATATGGATATGTCTATCTGATGAAACATAAGTCGGATTCATTTGAAATATTCAAATGATTTCAAAGTAAAGTAGAAAAATAAACTGGAAAGAGTATTAAAACTCTTTGATCTGACCAAGGAGGAAAATACCTTTCTGGTGAGTTTCTCACATATCTAGGAGAGAATGGGATTCTCTCCCAATGGACTCCTTTAGAAACACCACAGCATAATGGTGTGTCTGAAAGGAGAAATCGGACTCTGTTAGACATGATCCAATTCATGATGGATTTTGCTAGCTTGCCGATATCCTTCTGGAGATATGCATTCGAATCAGCCTGTTATCTATTAAATAGGATTCCAAGTAAGTCTGTAATTAAGACTCCATATGAGATATGGACAGGACATAAGCCAGCACTTTCATACCTTAGGGTCTGGGGGTGCCCGGCCTATATCAAACGGTTAGTTACAGATAAACTTGGACCTAGGTCTGACAAATGCACATTCATAGGATACCCCAAAAAGACCAAAGGATATTTTTTCTTCCATGCTGATGAACAAAAGGTATTCGTCAGCCTTAAGGCAACCCTTTTAAAAAAGGAGTTCCTTGGTGAAGGAACCGTTGCCTCTAAGGTTGAACTTGATGAAGTTCAACAGGTAGAAGGACCAAACCAATAGCTAAACCTGAGTCGGATTTACTTAGATCAGATTCGGAGCCCAATGTACCTGCACCATTAAGGCGATCCGATAGAGTACCACATCAGTCGGACAGATACTACGATTTCTTGGTCTGAGATGGTGATTTCATCAAACTCGATGAGAACGATGAGGATCCGATCACCTGTATGGATGCAATGCAGAGACTTGATTCCAAAAAATGGCTTGAAGCCATGAAATCCGAAATGAAGTCCATGAAGGTCAACGATGTATGGACATTGGTTGACCCACCTGAAGGGGTTAAACCCACTAGGTGTAAATGGGTCTTCAAAAGGAAGAAGGGCACAGATGGAAAGGTGGAGACCTATAAAGCACATCTGGTTGCCAAGGAATATCGTCAACATTATGGTATTGACTATAATGAGATGTTCTCCCTTGTGACAATGCTCAGATCCATTCGGATAATGCTTGCAATAGCTACCCATTTGGATTATAAGATCTGGCAGATGGATGTAAAGACAGCTTTTCTGAATGGAGAGCTGACCGAAGAGGTGTATATAATACAACCTAAGGGGTTTACATCCACAGATGAGTCCAAGGTGTGCAAATTTTAGAGATCCATTTATGGATTGAAGCAAGCTTCTCAGAGTTGGAACATGCATTTTGATAAGGTGATCAAAACGTATGACTTTGTTAAGAATAGAGAAGAGCCCTGTATTTATAAATGGGCAAATGGTCTAGTTGTGGTATTTCTTGTCTTGTACGTGGATGATATTCTCTTAATCAAGAATGACATCTCCGCACTACAGAAAATAAAAGTTTGGTTGTCATCGCATTTCTCCATGAAGAATTTGAGTGAAGCATTCTACATCCTAGGGATGAAGATATATAGGGATAGATCTAAAAGGATGCTTGGGTTATCTCAGTCCACATGCATAGACACTGTGCTGAAAAGGTTCAGCATGGAGAATTCCAAGAAGATCTATCTACCGATAGGCCATGAAATTTCTCTCTCTAAGAAGGATTGTCCGACAATTTCTGAAGAGAGAGAGCGTATGAGTAGAGTCCCATATGTTTCGATCGTCGGATCTATCATGTACGCCATGACATGTACAAAGCCAGATATGGCATACTCACTAGGAATAGTGAGTAGATACCAATTTGATCCTGGAGAAAACTACTGGAAAGTGGTTAAAGCCATCCTTAAGTATTTGAGAAATACTAAGGACCAATGGTTGGTTTATGATGAGTCAGATATGAAACTTGTGGGGTTCATAGACTCCAGCTTTCAATCTGACCATGATGATAGCAGAAGTGTATCGGGTTATATCTTTACTCTGAATGATGGAGCTATCTGCTGAAAGAGTTTCAAGTAACATACTATGGCAGACTCTATTTGTGAGGTGGAGTACATCACAGTATCGGATGCCGTGAAGGAAGCTGTGTGGCTGAGAAAATTCATCATCGAGCTCGAAGTAGCACCCTCCCTCGATGGTCCGGTCCTGCTCTACTATGACAGCACTGGTGCTATAGCTCAAGCGAAGGAACCCAAAGCACACCAGCGGATGAAGCACATTTTATGCCGCTTCCACCTGATCCGAGAGATCATGGATCGAGGTGATGTCGACCTTCAGAAGATCGACGAAATAGAGAATATGGCTAACCCCTTCACTAAAGCCCTGGCAAAAAAGGAGTTCGACAACCACAAGTCGAAGATGGATATTAGATACTGTGCTAAGTGGCTTTAAGACAAGTGAGAGTTGTTGAAAAATATGTCTCAAAAGCCAATCGTCAACCTATTGACAGTTGAGCAACCTTGTATTATAATTAATTTATTAATAAATAAAATATATTTTTGATATTTTCATCATAAGTTTTCATCTTCTAATGAACTCTGTTGTTGTGATGAAGTCTTTAGGACTATTTAGGTTCGATAAAGAGAAGATTTATCGATTAGTCCTTAAAACTGTTCACGACCAAATGATAGGCTGTTAATAAGGATGACAGCTTCTATCGAGCATAGGTCGCTGTAGGCCATATGGGTTGGTTGTTCTCTTAACCAAAGAGTGTGAAGACACTGGTATGGCATACAGATGAGATGTAAGGGTACATCATCATTGAATGTAACCAACTCTAGAGCATTTTGTTGTCAAGAATGTCTCTGATGGGATATAGGTATAAGTGTCCCTTAGACCTGAGATCGCCTCAGTAACTTGCAAGCAATTCAGTGTGCTTTGGTACTGGACTAACTGAATTTTTAATTCAGTGATGGAAGGATTTTGGGCATAGTAAAGTACTTGCAAAGTCAGAGTATGCTCAAGATGAGGTTGACCACTCCAAGAGTTGGAGAAGATGAGTCGCTGTATTTCAATTTAGCAAAACCTTGACCAGAGTAATCCATCAGATAGATTTGGTATTTTAAAATACAATATGGACAACCTGATCAGAGTTGATAGTTGAATTCTGAGGTATCCTATGATTATTTTGGTCAAGAGGATGAATTATATGGAAACTATATCCGCATGGGTTCTAAGAATGTTTTTCTACACATTCGACCTATCCGACCGTCGAGTACCATTGCTAGATGGTCACTTCGATTGGTATAAAAATTTATTTTTATGCTACTAACTTAGGTTCAAACTTATGAGGTCATACACATTAGAGTTTATAATCCGATCGGATGGTTGATCAACAATTAAGAATCGTTCTAGAGTTAAACGATCAATACGATTGACATTTAACCTAGTGCAAGTGTTGCAGGAGGATCGATTAGCAATTTGATTGCTAATTGGCTTAATTTGATTAAGTCAATAGGTTAAGATTAAGTCTAATTGAATATTATTTAATTAAATTTGGTTTGGACTTGATTGGATCAAGTCCAATTGGTTTATTGGATAAGCCAAAGTGTAAGAAAAAACTAGTCCTAGTTCAATTAGAACTTGGGTCAACCTAATTTCTAATTCGATTAAAAAATTAAATTAGATTTAAATTTAATTTAATCTGATTGAATTAAGTTCTTAATTTGGTTAAGTCCTATTTTAATTGGGTTGATTTGGTTTTGATTTGATTTGGTTTGAGAAAATAAATTTGAACAAGTTATAGATTGAACCTTAGTAAGACTAGGATTCCACCTTGCGCCACCTTAGCCCCCCACACCCACTCTCTCTTATTTTGTATTACAAAACCTTCTCTCCCAGGCCTTCACGTACACCCAAATCTTTCCACTCTTTCTCTCTTACATGGAATGTGGTTGTGGACCAAGTCAAAGTAAGAATTAGTTTGGATTTCAAATTCTATGAGATAGAATTTTATGAAACCAAAACTCTTTCTTTATGGCACTGATTTTATCCAGATTTTTTTTGATATTTTCATAAGTTTTTATGGCACATATTATGTGCTATTTATTGATAGTCCATGGTAGAAAAAGAAGGAGGGGGCACCCAAGAGTTGGGCATCCCTTGTCTTACCCTGTTTGGATTTTCCTTGACTAAGTATTTGACCTAGATAAGGATTCTTTATATATCTTGATTTAAGATGAATTTCTTCTTCAAATTTTTGAGGATTACAAAGCATTGAGAGACCTTTGGGGTGTGTAAAAATTAAGGAGAAAGAGTGTTGGGGCATGGAGATATAATAGACACAAAACTAAGTGTCTGGGTTAGAGCAAAGAGAAGAAGAAGAGGATCTTCTTCTAGGGTTGCTGAGTTCACATCTTTCCTTCCTCCATCTATGAGTTTTCTAAGAGTGTCTCACATCTAAAACTTCTTCTCCTACTTCTCATTTTTAGAAGAGTCTAAATCAAGAAGAAGGAGGCATCTGATTGACCATCGAAGAAAGATCAGCACAGTACTAGCACACTGTGCTAATTTTCTGGATTAGAACTTCTGATCGTGATTCGCGGGCTCGTGTGGATGACTCTTAAAGACTGGATGCGTGTGTAGCTCACAACATCATTTTCAAGTTCAGATCAGCAAAGTTAGAACATCTAACTTGCAAGGTAATAGATCTGATCTATTATATTTTACATACATTAGATATAGTATAAAAATATGTTGATATGATCAACATGTAGTTCTTGCTCTTTATATTTTAATTTTTGATTTAATACCATGTAATAATTATGTAATAAGATCTTAGATCTAAAGATTTTCTAGTTTTAATAAGATAAATTTTTATTTATTTTAGTCTTCCGCTGCCTGATCTTGAAAAAGTTTTAAGATCTAATCCTGAAATTCTAGACCTGATTCCTTCAATTGGTATCAGAGCCAGGTTGTTTATTACATAATTATTTATACATATTTAGATTATTTCTTAGGTTAGATCTAATTTATAATCTGATTGTTAAATTTAAAATTAAAATTTTTAGATCAATCATGAACTGTAAGTTGTCCTGCTGTAAGGTTTACCCCTCACAGTGCAAAGATTGTCCTAATTCGTGTAGATCTATTTTTAATCATAAATTTATTAGATGTGATCTAGATTAAATTTATAATTTATTAGATTTAAAATATATTTAAATCTAAAATAAAATCTCTTTGTTAATAATTTTCATGCAAAGAACCATTGGCAGTTCTGCTGAAACCAGCTGGGCCGGCTCGATGCTGATTCGAGCTGGCTCTCTCAGGCAGATAGAACTGATGCTCGGGCGAAACATCATCGAGCCAGCTCGACTTTAATGAAGAGCTGGCTCGACCATCATATATTTGTTTAAAAAATTTGTGCAGTTTAAAGTTGAAATTATTTCAATTACATGAATCTGTTTAGATTAGATCTAAAGTAGTTTCATGCTTATTTCACTTGCATTTTGATTATGAATCAAACATGCAACTTGGTTGGTAGAACCATATTGTAAAAATATTTTATAAATATAAAAATTATTTTCAAAAAATCGAACCCCAACCCTCAGCCCAAAACTTAATTGAGAATTAAGAAGTTATTTGATTAGGTTCTAGGATTGTGAATTGAAGAATTAAGACACAAACCATAACACATTGGGTTAATGGGTTAATGGAAATTAGGTCCATTAATTGGGTTAGACCTAAGGTTAGATTAAAGATGGACTTAATTAGAGAATTGACTAAATCTAATCAATTATTATCTTAGATTAGGTCAAGAATTCTCTAGATCAATTACAATAGTTGTATTTGGTCAAGTCCATGTCTTTAACGAGAACCAAATGAACTTAATTCTTGGCTAAGCGGTCTAGCACGAACTGTTAGGTTGATCTAATCAAAACTAATCAAACCAGTTGGTGTCTAAGGTAAACCAGACCGATGGTTTTGAATTGGCATCCCACTTATCTGGCCATTTCTGATGGTGTCTAAGGCAAGCTTTGGCAGACCCTCCCACCGATCGAACTTACCCGACCTCTTGGTGAAATTATATTTTGATCGGATCACTTGACTTTTCGAGCTGACCCATATCAGCTAGGTAAATCAGTATGACTGATTTAGGTGCTCCTAGACCAGTCATTTTAATGGTCTCCCTTAAGCTGACTTGGTGAAGCCAGTGGGAGGATCAAGATAAGCTGGTTCATCTGACCTCCTCCTCTAAATTAATTAAATCTTCTAAAATTATTAGATCCTTAAAATGAAATAGTTATAGTGATAACTAGATCATAGCCTCCCATTAAGTGGATGATAATGGGTCCATCAGTTGGATAATCATTGGAGGCCCAAAGGCCTGGTGCTTATTGGCTGATGGAATTGTCATTCATAATATGATTTTTTGACTGCATCTTTCTAAATGGTGATTAGGTTAGCCAACCAAAGTTGGGCCTAATCATTCATTGGCTAGATGGGCCAAGTATGGTCATGTTAATGGTTGGACCTAACCAGACCATTTCAGTAGAGGCCAAAGCCTATTGATTAGGGATTGGGACAAAATTTAAATTACTAAAAATTATTTAGAGAAATAATTGGTTATGAACCTACCCTTAGATGTACATGGGTTGGCCAACCAAAGTTGGGCTTGTGTGCAGTCTAAGTGGATTCTAGTACCCACTAAGAAATTTGGATAATTCCTCGAATTGGAGGTAGAGGCTACCAATTTGAATAAAATAGTGGGAGAAATTTTTTGATTAAAGTCTAAATCTTTAGGTTTAATGAATAAATTACTAATTAGATGATGGTTTTTCTTTGTGCAGATATGACCACTTCTCTATCACTCCGATCATTGTTGGACAATGATAAGTTGGTGGGACCCAACTTCGGTAGCTAGTACTGAAAGTTAACGATTGTCCTGGAGCATGAACGGATCCTATATGTGATAACGGATCCTGCACCTGAGGAGCCAGCTGTCAATGCACGTGAAACAGTCAGAGACACTTACCAGAAGTGGCTCAGTGATCGGATCACGGTGCGTTGCATCATGCTGGCTGCCATGAGCAACAAGTTCAATCGCAGATTTGAGACGGCTCAACCAAAGGACATGCTTCAAGTGTTTTAGAATGCTTTTGGCACACCCGATGACGTGGAGAGGCACAAGACTAGTTGTGCCATCTTCAACGCCAAAAATACGAGATGGTGCCTCTGTCACTGATCATGTATTGTACATGATCAAATTGATGGAGCGTTTGAGCAAGCTCGGCTTTCCTTTGCATGAGCAGCTTGAAAAAGATGCAATACTGAACTCGCTCCCCAAGTTTTATCTCTTATTCCTCACTCATTATAGAATAACAAAGCCTGAAGTAAACTACCACGGGTTACTGGGGTTGCTTCAGAACTTTGAAAAGGATCACCAACTCAACAAGGAGTCAGTGAATTTAGTGGGAGGTTTGTCTTCTGGTTCTCGACCCTTTAAGAAAGGGAAGAAGAACAAGAAAAAAAAAGTGAAAAAGGTGCAAGTTCAGGCTGGGACATCAGTGCAGGGCCAGACCAGAAAGATCAACCCCGATAAGAGTCAAACTGAATGCTTCTTTTGCAAGAAGCGGGGGCATTGGAAGAGGAACTGTCCTCAGTACATTGCCTCCCTGAATTCGAACAGGCAGAGAAAAAACCAAGCTATTGCTGGGCAAGGTATTTATATGATAACTTCTTGCAATTTCTCTATTTGTGATATAACTGACTGGGTATTGAATACCGATAGTCCTTACCATATTTGTAATTTGTTGCAGAGGTTGTAGGTTAGTAGGAGATTCGAGCAAGGTGAGAGATTCCTGAACGTTGGAGATGGAAGATCAATTCTAGTTCTAGCATTAGAAATCTTGAAACTTATATTTGAGTCCCATACCGTTGTTCTTAATGATTATCATTTCTGTCCCAGTTTTTTTTTAAATATTATTTCTATAGGTCTTCTGGTCAAAAATGATTATGAAATTTCAATAAAGAAATAAGTTTGTAATATCATTATGAATAGTGTTACTATTTTTGTGAACATTTGAATAATGGTGTGTATATATTATCACAACCTGTTAATGTAGTCTATTCTACTGGCAAGCACCCTAGATTAGATAGTGTATCAGATATCTACTTATGGCACTATAGGCTAGGTCATATAAATAAGAACAGGATAAACAGGTTGACTCAAGAGGAAATCCTCAAAGTCAGTGATTGTGAATCACTTCCAACCTATGAGTACTGTCTTCTTGGTAAAATGACCAAGTCACCTTTTACTAGAAAAGGTGAGAGAGCTACTGAGCTCTTGGGCCTAGTATATACTAATGTATGCAGGCCCATGAGCACAAGTGCTAGAGGTAAATATTTTTACTTCATCACTTTCATGGATGATCTATCCAGATATGGATATGTCTATCTGATGAAACATAAGTTGGATTCATTTGAAATGTTCAAACGATTCCAAAGTGAAGTAGAAAAATAAACTGGAAAGAGTATTAAAACTCTTCGATCTGACCGAAGAGAAGAATACCTTTCTGATGAGTTTTTCACATATCTAGAAGAGAATGAGATTCTCTCCCAATGGACTCCTCCAGAAACACCATAGCATAATGGTGTGTCTGAAAGGAGAAATCGGACTCTGTTAGACATGATCCGATCCATGATGGGTTTTGCCAGCTTGCTGATATCCTTCTGGGGATATGCACTCGATTCAGCCTATTATTTGTAAAATAGGGTTCCAAGTAAATCTGTAATTAAGACTCTATATGAGATATAGACAGAGTGTAAGCCAGTATTTTCATACTTAGGGGTCTGGGGGTGCCCGGCCTATGTCAAACGGTTAGTTACAGATAAACTTGGACCTAGGTCTGACAAATGCACATTCATAGGGTACTCCAAAGAGACCAAAGGATATTTTTTCTACCATGCTGATGAACAAAAGGTGTTCGTTAGCCTTAAGACAATCTTTTTAGAAAAGAAGTTTCTTGGTGAAGGAATCGTTGCCTCTAAGGTTGAACTTGATAAAGTTCAACAGATAGAAGGATTGACACCAATAGTTGAACTTGATTCAAATTTGATTAAATCAAATCTGGAGCCCAATGTACTTGCATCATTAAGACGATCCAGTAGAGTACCGCGTCAGTCGGATAGATACTATGATTTTTTGGTCCGAAATGATGATCCCATCAAACTCGATGAGAACGATGAAGATCCGATCACCTATATGGATGCAATGCAGAGATCTGATTCTGAAAAATGGCTTGAAGCCATAAAATCTGAAATGGAGTCCATGAAGGTCAATGATGTATGAACTGTAGTGAATTTCAGTGCAGGGGTAAAATGATAATTTTAAAACTTTTTCAAAATTATAATTTTACAGTAAAAATTATTAATTAATCTAATTAATTAACATATATTAGCCCTACACAAGGATCTAAATATGATATATATAGCATGTATTTAAATTTGAAATTTCAAATTCTACAGTAAATATTTTACTGTTATGTGTTCAGAACATATTACCTTCGTACAAGTAGTCGATCATCGCAGTCTGATCACTGTTGGAATGGTCTGATCATCGCAATACAACCACACAATATGTCTGGCCTCTGTGGATCATCCACATGAAGCTTTCAGTCTGATCGGCTCCTCACAAATGCTAGTTCGTTGCAGAACCTTTTCGACGGCTGATGCTGATTGAACTCCTTCGATTGATGTCTGCCGACTCTTTGAACACTTTGAATCATCAGCAAAGGTGCTTGAGAGGTTGATGAAGCTCTCCCTGAAGTTTGGTGGGCTCACGATACTCGTAGCTCATCTTCTCACTTTCCGAACCCTAGATAGAAACCCTAGGGTACTCTCAGAAAAACCTGCACCCTTTTTTTTTCTTTTCTTTTCTCTTCTTTTCTTTTCTTTTCTCATGCACAAGGCTTTTCTCACGCCACCCTCCTCTCACAGATCAGATGTGCACATGCCCCATCTTCTCATCCCTTTTAAAATGGTGCAAGATCGCATTTTTACCGCATTTTTATCACGTGAGAGGATAAAGCTAGGTGGTTGCTCACTTGAATTCAAATCGAATTTGAATTCAAATGCCAACCAACCTATCCTTATCCACTGAAGGCATGAGAAGGGAGGGGCATGGGCTTTTTTGTGCGTGGAGAATATACACGAGAAACTTTTTCTCGTGTAGAATAAGTGGCGCACAAGGGGATAAGGTGGCGCATGAGATTAGTTGCCCATTCAAATTCAAACTTCATTTGAATTTGAATGGCCAACCAACCATCTTTATCCACTTAAAATGGTGCACAAAGGAGGGGCATAGGAAGGCTTCTGTATGGGAGAAAATTCATAAGAACTTGTTTCTCGTGAATTCAAATAGGCGCAGGTGAGGTGAGGTGGCGTAGGGAGATGAGTCAAGGTGGTTTCAAATCTAATTGAACCAACCTTATCAAAATAGGTTAGGCACAATTAGACTAAATTAAACCCAATACAATTAGACTTAATTAGGCTCAATAAAATCCTAATCAAATCAGGAATTGACTAAGCCCAACCCTTGATCAGATCAGGGACCAAACCACCTCGGCTAGGTCAACTCTTAACCTAATCGGGTCAAACCCAACTGAATCTAATTCAATTGAACTTGATCCAAAAATAATTATTCAATCAAATTGAGTTAATTAGTGATCAAATCATTAATTAAATCTCTCATAAATACTAAGTCCAAATCCGATGGACAATTGGGCATCAAAGTCCATCGATATGAAACCTTGATCGAAGAGTCCCAAACCAGTGGGTCTCTTGACCCAGTACCCAAAATATGTGGAACTCATGATCAGAGAATCTTGATTCTCGATCACAGTCTCAGATATGTAGGACTCAGAGTCTCTAAGTATTAGAACTCTTAGTCGAAGAGTCCCAGTCCAGAGGGACTCTTCACCAGCCATCAGATCAGATAGAAACCTCTAATGTGTGTGACTCCGCAGGTTCGAACCTAAGCCGATAGCACAGGAATCAATTCTTGTACTAATCGAAGTGACCATCTAGCAATGGTACCTGATATCCGGATAGGTCAAATAGTCGCAATTGCAACACTCAGAATCTACGCGAATATGGTTACTGTATAATTCATCCCTTTTGACCCCTGTGTATAGGACGACTCAGGGTTAAACTATCAACCCTGATCAGATCATCTGAATCGTGCTCAACTCAAACAGTCCTGTGACTCCTCATTAGGACTACCCTGGCCAAGGTTTTGCTAAATTGAAACACGACTATATACAGCTCCTGAACTGGAGTGGTCAATCCCATCTTGACACATGCACCGACAAGTCAAGTACTTGACTACACCCAGCAGCCTTCCATCACTGAATTAAAAATTCAGGTAGTCCAGTGCGTAAGTGCAATGAGTTGCTTGCAAGTCACTGTGGCAGTCTCAGGTCAGAGGACAGTTATACCCATATCCCATCGGAGCAAATCTTGACAGTAGAAAAAGCTCCGGAGTCGGTCACGTTCAGTGCAAATGTACCCTTACATCTCACCTGTATGTCATATCAATGTCTCCACACTCCTTAGTTAAGAGGACAACCAACCCATATGGCACACAACGACCTATGCTTGATAATTGTTGTTGTCCTTGGTAACAACGTATCATTTGGTCGTAAACAGGTTTAAGGACTAAATGATAAATCTTCCTTTATCGAGTCTAAATAGTCCTAAGGACTTCACCACAACATAGGAGTTCATTAGAAGATAAAATAATTTGTGATGAAAAATATCAAAATAATTTTTATTTATTTATAATTCATATACTAATACAAGAAAGAGCATAACCGTCAACAGGCTGACGATTGGCTTTGGGATACTATTCCCAACAATCTCCCACTTGGCCTAAAGCCAATCGATGCAGTATCTAATATCCATCTTCGACTTGAAGTTGTCGAACTCCTTCACCGCAATGGCTTTAGTGAATGGGTCAGCCAAATTCTCCTTTCCATCGATCTTCTGAAGGTCGACATCACCTCGATCCATAATTTTTCGAATGAGATGGTAGCGGCACAGAATATGCTTCATCCACTGGTGTGCCTTCGGTTCCTTCGCCTGAGCAATGGCTCCAGAGCTGTCACAATAGAACAGACCTGGACCAACAAGGAAGGATGCTATTCCGAGCTCGGTGATGAATTTTCTTAGCCACACCACTTCTTTGGCAGCATCTGATGCAGCGACATATTCTACTTCGCAAACTAAATCTGCCATAGTGTGCTGCTTGGAGCTCTTCCAGCAGACAGCCCCACCATTAAGGATAAAAATAAATCCTGACACACTGTTGCTGTCATCATGATCAGACTGAAAACTAGAGTCTGTAAACCCTATAAGTCTCAAGTTTGATTCACCATAAACAAACCACTGGTCCTTAGTATTTCTTAAATACTTTAGGATGGTTTTAACAACCTTCCAGTGATTCTCTCCTAGATCAGATTGGTATCTACTCACTACCCCTAGTGAGTATGTCACATCTGATCGTGTACATATCATGGCGTACATGATAGATCCCACTATCGAAGCATATAAAATTTTACCCATACGTTCTCTCTCTTGAGGTGTTGTCGGACAATCTCTCTTCGAGAGAGAAATTCTATGGCCTATCGGTAGATAGCCTTTCTTAAAATTTTTCATGCTGAACCTCTTCAGCAAAGTATCAATGTACGTAGACTGGGATAAGCAAAGTATCAATGTACGTAGATCTATCCTTATAGATCCTCATCCCTAGAATGTAGGAAGCTTCTCCCATATCCTTCATGGAGAACTGTGACGATAGCCAAATCTTTATTCTTTGTAATGTAGGGACATCATTCTCGATTAAGAGAATATCATCCACATACAATACAAAAAATATCACTACTGGACCATTAGCCCACTTATAAATGTAGGGCTCTTCTCCGTTCTTAACGATGCCATACGTCTTGATCATCCTATCAAAATGTATGTTCCAACTCCGGGATGCCTGCTTAAGTTTATAAATGGACCTCTGTAGCCTGCACACCTTAGACTCATCCGTGGATGTAAACCCTTCAGGTTGTATCTGAAGTAAAATTTCAGTGTAGGGGTAAAATGATAATTTTAAAACTTTTTTAAAATTATAATTTTATAATAAAAATTATTAATTAATCTAATTAATTAACATATATTAACCCTACACAAGGATCTAAATATGATATATATGGCATGCATTTAAATTTGAAATTTAAACTTCTACAGTAAATATTTTACTATTATGTGTTCAGAACACATTACCTTCGTGCGGGTAGTCGATCGTCGTAATCTGATCACCATCGGGAGGGTCTGATTATCGCAATACAGTCACACAGTGTGTCTGGCCTCTGTGGATCATCCACATGAAGCTCCTGATCTGATCGGCTCCTCAGAATGCTAGTTCGTTGCAGAACCCTTTCGACGGCTGATGCTGATCGAACTCCTTTGATCTTGATCTGTCGATTCCTCAAATATTCTGGCAAGAGCTTCTGGTGGGCTCACGACACTCGTAGCTCACTTTCTCACTTTTCGAACCCTAGGCAGTAACCCTAGGGTACACACAGAAGAAAAAACTTGTGCCTAGTCTCTCTGCTTTTCTTTTCTCTTCTTTTCTTTTCTTTTCTCATGCATAGAAACTTTCTCATGCCACACTATTTCTCTGGGATCAGATGTGCACATGCCCTTTCTTTTTTTCTTTTTAAAACGATGCAAGACCACATCTTTTCAGCATTTTCACCGCGTGAGAGGATAAAGATAAGTGGTTGCTCACTTGAATTCAAATCGAATTTGAATTCAAATGCCAATCAACCAATTTTATCCACTCTTAGTGTGAGAAGGGAAGGGCGTGGGCTTCTTTGTGCATGGAGAGTTTACACGAGAAACCTTTTCTCGTGTGTAGGAAGTGGCGCACAAATGAAAGGGGTGGCGCAGGGATTTGTTAACCATTCAAATTCAAACATCCTTTGAATTTGAATGGCCAACCAATTTATCCTTATCATTATCCATTCAAAATGGCACACAAAGAAGGGGCATGGGAAGGCTTCTGTATGGGAAAAAATTATGAGAATGTGTTTCTCGTGAATTCAAATGGGTGCAGGTGAAGTGAGGTGGCGCATGGAGATAAGTCAAGGTGGTTTGAAATTTTAAAGCAATCTAATTGAACCAACCATATTAAAATAGGTTAGACACAATTAGACTAAATTAAACCCAACACAATTAAGCTTAATTAGGCTCAATAAAATTTTAATCAAATCAAAAATTGACTAAGCCCAACCCCTGATCAAATCAGGGACCAAACCACTTCGGCGACTAGGTCAACTCTTAACCAATCGGGTCAAACCCAACTGAATCTAATTCAATTGGCCTTGATCTAAAAATAATTACTCAATCAAATTGAGTTAATTAGTGATCAAATCACTAATTAAACATCTCAAAAATATTGAGTCCAAATTTGATTGGCAATCGGACATCAAAGTCTATCGATATGAAACCTTGATTGAAGAGTCCCAAATCAATGGGACTCTTGACCTCGGTACCCAAAATGTGAGGAACTCATGATTAGAGAATCTTGAATTTCAATCACAGAGTCCCCGAGCATTTAGACTCTTGCTCAAAGAGTCCCAATCCAGTGGGACTCTTCACCAGCTATCAGATCAGATAGAAACCTCTAATGTGTGTGACCCTGCAGGTTCGAACCTAAGCCGGTAGCACAGGAATCAATTTCTATACTAATCGAAGTGACCATCTAGCAATGGTACTCGACATCCGGATAGGTCGAATAGTCGCAATCGCAACACTCAGAACCTACGTGAATATGGTTACTATATAATTCATCTCTTTTGACCCCTGTGTTTAGGATGACTCAGGGTTAAACTGTCAACCCTGATTAGATAATCCGAATCGTGCTCAACTCAATCAGTCCTGTGACTCTTCACTAGGACTACCCTGGCCAAGGTTTTGCTAAATTAAAATATGACCGTACACAGCTCCTGAACTGGAGTGGTCAATCCCATCTTGACACACGCACCGACAAGTCAAGTACTTGACTACACCCAGTAGCCTTCCGTCACTGAATTAGAAATTCAGGTAGTCCAGTCCTAAGTGTAGTGAGTTGCTTGCAAGTCACCATGGCGGTCTCAGGTCGGAGGGACATTTATACCCATATCCCATCGGAGCAAATCTTGACAGCAGAAAAAGCTCCAGAGTCGGTCACGTTCAGTGCAGATGTACCCTTACATCTCACCTGTATGCCATACCAGTATCTTCACACTCCTTGGTTAAGAGGACAACTAACCCATATAACACACAATGACCTATGCTTGATAAACATTGTCATCCTTGGTAACAACGTATCATTTGATCACGAACAAGTTTAAGGACTAAACGACAAATCCTCCTTTGTCGAGTCTAAATAGTCCTAAGGACTTCACCACAACATAGGAGTTCATTAGAAGATGAAACAATTTGTGATAAAAAATATCAAAATAATTTTTACTAATTTATAATTCATATGCTAATACAAGAAGGAGCACAACCATCAACAGGCTGACGATTGACTTTGGGATACTATTTCCAACAATCTCTCACTTGGCCTAAAGCCAATCAGTGCAGTATCTAATACCCACTTTGACTTGAAGTCGTCGAACTCCTTCACCGCAATGGCTTTAGTGAATGGGTCGGTCAGGTTCTCCTTTCCGTTGATCTTTTGAAGATCGACGTCACCTCGATCCACGATTTCTCGGATGAGATGGTAGCGGCATAGAATATGCTTCATCCGCTGGTGTGCCTTCGGTTCCTTCGCCTGAGCAATGGCTCCAGAGCTGTCACAGTAGAGCAGAACTAGACCAACAAGGGAGGGTGCTACTCCGAGCTCGGTGATGAATTTTTTTAGCCACACCACTTCTTTGGCAGCATCTGATGCAGTGACATACTCTGCCTCGCAAACTGAATCAGCCACTGTGTGCTGCTTGGAACTCTTCCAGCAGACAGCCCCACCATTAAGGGTAAAAATAAATCCTGATACACTCTTGCTGTCATCATGATCAGACTGAAAATTGAAGTCTGTAAACCCCATAAGTCTCAAGTTCGATTCACCATAAACATGCCACTGGTCCTTAGTATTTCTTAAATACTTTAGGATGGATTTAACAACCTTCCAGTAATTCTTCTCTGGATCAGATTGGTATCTACTCACTACCCCTAGTGAGTATGCCACATCTGATCGTGTACATGTCATAGCATACATAATAGATCCCACTGTCGAAGCATATGGAATTCTACCCATACGCTCTCTCTCTTGAGGTGTTGTCGGACAATCCCTCTTCGAGAGAGAAATTTCATGGCCTATCGGTAGATAGCCTTTCTTAGAATTCTCCATGCTGAACCTCTTCAGCATAGTATCAATGTACGTGGACTGGGATAAGTCAAGCAACCTTTTAGATCTATCCCTATAGATCCTCATCCCTAGGATGTAGGAAGCTTCTCCCAGATCCTTCATGGAGAACTGTGATGACAGTCATATCTTTATTTCCTAAAATACAAGGACATCATTCCCGATTAAGAGAATATCATCCACATACACTACAAGAAATACCACTACTGGATCATTAGCCCACTTATAAATGCAGGACTCTTCTCCATTCTTAACGAAGCCATACGTTTTGATCGTCCTATCAAAACGTATGTTCCAACTCCAGGATGCCTGCTTAAGTCCATAAATGGACCTCTGTAGCCTGCACACCTTAGACTCATCTGTGGATGTGAACCCTTCATGTTGTATCATATACACCTCTTCGTCCAGCTCTCCATTTAGGAAAGCTGTCTTCACATCCATCTGTTAGATTTCATAGTCCAGATGGGCAGCTATCGCAAGCATAATCCGAATGGATTTGAGCATTGTCACAGGAGAAAACGTCTCGTCATAGTCTATACCATAATGTAGATGATATCCCTTGGCAACCAGATGGGCTTTATAGGTTTCCACCTTTCCGTCTGCGCCCCTTTTCCTCTAGAAGACCTACTTACACCCTATGGGTTTTACTCCTTCGGGTGGGTCAACCAATGTCCACACATCGTTGACCTTCATGGACTCTATTTCGGATTTCATGGCCTCTAGCCATTTCTCAAAGTCAGATCTCTGTATTACATCCATATAGGTGATTGGATCCTCATCATTTTCATCAAGTTCGACAGGATCGTCGTCTCGGACCAAGAAACCATAGTATCTGTCCGGTTGACGTGGTACTCTACCAGACCGCCTTAGGGGTATAGGAACAATAGATTCTGGATCTGATCTAACCAAATCCGGTTCAGGTTCAGCAACTTATGTCGATTTTTTCATCTGTCGAACTTCCTCAAGTTCGACCTTAGAGGCAACAGTCCCTTCACCAAGGAACTCCTTTTTCAAAAAGATTGCCTTAAGGCTGACAAACACCTTTTGCTCATCAGCTAGGTAGAAATAATACCCTTTAGTCTCTTTTGGGTACCCTATGAAATAACACTTGTCAGACCTAGGTCCAAGTTTGTCCGTAATTAAACGTTTAACATAAGTCAGACACCCTCAAACCCTAAGGTGCAAGAGTACCGGCTTACGTCCTATCCATATCTCATAAGGCATTTTGGTTACAGACTTACTCGGAACCCTATTTAGAAGGTAACAAGCCGATTCGAGTGCATATCTCCAGAAGGAGATCGGCAGACCAGTAAACCCCATCATGGATCGAACCATATCCAACAAGGTCTGATTCCTCCTTTCAAATACACCATTATGCTGTGGTGTTCCAGGAGGAGTCCACTGAGAGAGAATCCCATTCTCCCCAAGATATGTCAGAAACTCATTGGAAAGGTATTCATCTCCTCGATCAGATCGAAAAGTTTTAATACACTTCTCAATTTGTTTTTCTACCTCATTTCAGAATATTTTGAATATTTCAAATGAATCCGACTTATGCTTCATTAAGTAGACATACCCATACCTCGATAGGTCGTCTGTGAAGGTTATGAAGTAGAAATATTTACCTCTTGCACTTGAGCTCATAGGTCCACATACATCAGAATGTACCAGACCCAAGAGTTCACTGGCTCGCTCACCTTTTTCAGTAAAAGGTGACTTGGTCATCTTCTCAGGAAGACAGGACTCACAGCTTGGAAGTGATTCACAATCACCAAGTTTAAGAATTCTTCTTGAGCCAACCTGTTTATCCTGTTCTTATTGATATGACCTAGCCTACAGTGCCAAAGGTAGACTTCTGACATATTATCCATTCTAGGACATTTACCGGAGGTTTGAACCACATTAACAGGCTGTGATAGTAAGTAAATTCTATTATTTAGTTGTCCAACAAATATTGTAACACCATTCAAAATGATACTGCAAATATTTTTTTTATTAAAAATTCATAACTGTTCATGGCCAAAAGGCCTACAAAAATAATATTTAATAAAAAACTTGGACAATAGTGACATTCACTTAGAATTACATTACAAGAGTTGATTACAAGGCTCATGATTCCTAAAGCTAGAACTGAAACTTTGCTTCCATCTCCAACGTTCAGGAACCTCTCACCTTCATCAAATCTCCTACTGACCTGCAGACCCTGCATCGAATTACAAATATGATAAGAGCTTTCGGTATTCAATATCCAGGCAGTAGTACCATAAATAGAAAAGTTGCAAGGTGTTATCTGAAGTGAAAATTTAGTGCAGGGGCAAAATGATAATTTTAAATTTTTTTCAAAATTACTATTTTACAGTAAAATTATTAATTAATTTTATTAATTAATACTAATTAACCCTACACTAGGATCTAAATATGATACAACAGCATGCATTTAAATTTGAAATTCAAATTTGAAACAGTAAACTTTTTACTGTACTATGTTCAGAACACATCACCTTTTGCGGGTAGTCGATCACCGCAATCTGATCATCATCGGGGGGCTCTGATCTTCACGTCATAGCCACACTAGTATCTGACCTCTGCGGATCATCCATACGAAGCTCCCATCTGATCGGTTCCTCACGAATGCTAGTTCGTGATTTCACCCTTTTAATGGCTGATGTTGATCGAACTCCTTCGATCGATGTGTGCCGACTCCTTGGATGCTCTGGATCATCTGCACGGTTGGTTGAGAGGCTGATGGATCTCTCCCTAAAATTTGGTAGACTCACGATACTCATGGCACACCAATCTCACTTCCCGAACCCTAGGTAGAAACCCTAGGGTACACACCAAAAACCCTGCGCCCACTTCTCTCTCCTTTTTCTCTCCTCTCGATAAATTTTGAACACTTCAAAATTTTTCCAGAACCTCCCCACGCCCCTTTTCTCTTCTTTTTCTTTCATTTCCCATGCCCCCGCCCTTTCTCATTTTATAAAATATCGCAAGAGATGTTGAAAGCGTGTGAGTGGATAAGAAGAGGTGGTTGCTCACTTAAATTCAAATCAAATTTGAATTCAAGTGTCAACCAATCTTATCCTCATCCATTTGTGCGAGAAAGAAGAGATGGCGTGGTCTTTTTTTTGTGCGTGAAGACTTTCACAAGAAACCATTTCTCGTGTGGAATATGGGGTGCACAAAAGAGGATAAGCTGGCACATGGTTATTTGGTTATCCATTCAAATTCAAAACCCCTTTGAATTTGGATGGGTAACAAACCAAGTTAATCCAAATAATTGGCACACAAAAATATGGGGTGAGAGAACTTTGCATGAGAAAAAATTTACGAGAAAATTTCTTCTCGTAAATTCAAATGGGCGCAAGGAAGTTGGGTGGCGCAGGAAATTTAAAACAAGGTGGTTTGATTCAAATTAAGCCAACCTAATTAAAATAGGTTAAGCACAATTAGACCAGATTAAATCCAACATAATTAGGCTTAATTAGGCTCAATAAAATTCTAATCAAATCAAAAATTAACTAAACCTAACCTCCGATCAAATCAGGGACTAAGCCACCTTAGCGATTAGATCAACACTTAACCTAATCGGGTCAATCCAAACTGAATCCAATTCAATTGGACTTGATCTAAAAATAATTACTCAATCAAATTGAGTTAATTAGTGATCAAATCACTAATTAAACCTCTCATAAATATTGAGTCCAAATCCGATGGGCAATTAGGTATCAGAGACCATCGATATGAAACCCTGATCAAAGAGTTCAAATTTCAAATTCAAAATTTGAAATTCAAAATTTTGACCCCGGTACCCAAAATGTGTGGAACTCATGATTAGAAAATTCTAATTCTCAATCATAGAGTCCCAGACACATAAGACTCATAATCAGTCATCAAATCAGAAAGGAACCTCTAATGTGTGTGACCCCACAGGTTCGAACCTAAGCCGGTAGCACAGGAACCAATTCCTGTACTAATCAAAGTGACCATCTAGCAATGGTACCCGACGATCGGATAGGTCGAATAGTCATAATCACAATATTCAGAACCTACGTGAATATGGTTACCGTATAATTCATCCCTTTTGACCCCTGTGTTTAGGACGACTCAAGGTTAAACTGTCAACCCTGATGAGATCATCCGAATCGTGCTCAACTCAATTAGTCCTGTGACTCCTCACTAGGACTACCCAGGCCAAAGTTTTGCTAAATTGAAACACGACTGTACACAGCTCCTAAACTAGAGTGGTCAATCCCATCTTGACACATGCACCAATAAGTCAAGTACTTGACTACACCCAGCAGCTTTCCGTCACTGAATTAGAAATTCAGGTAGTCCAGTGCCTAAGTGTAGTGAGTTGCTTGTAAGTCACCGTGGCGGTCTCAGGTCGGAGGGACATTTATATCCATATCCCATCGGAGCAAATCTTGACAGTAGAAATAGCTCCAGAGTCGGTCACGTTCAGTGCAGATGTACCATTACATCTCACCTGTATGCCATACCAGTGTCTCCACACTCCTTGGTTATGAGGACAACCAACCCATGTGGTACACAACGACTTATGCTCGATAAACATTGTCGTCCTTGGTAACAATGTATCATTTGGTCGCGAACAGGTTTAAGGACTAAGCGACAAATCCTCTTTTGTCGAGTCTAAATAGTCCTAAGGACTTCACCACAACACAGGAGTTTATTAGAAGATGAAATATTTATGATGAAAAAATATCAAAATAACTTTTATTTATTTATAATTCATGTACTAATACAAAAGGAGCACAACCGTCAATAGGCTGACGATTGGCTTTGGGATACTATTCCCAACAATCTCCCACTTGGCCTAAAGCCAATTGGTGCTGTATCTAATACCCATCTTCGACTTGTAGTCGTTGAACTCCTTCACTGCAATGGCTTTAGTGAATGGGTCGGCCAGGTTCTCCTTTCCATCAATCTTCTGAAGGTCGACGTCACCTCGATCCACGATCTCTCGGATGAGATGGTAGTGGCGCAGAATATGCTTCGTCCGCTGGTGTGCCTTCGGTTCTTTCGCCTGAGCAATGGCTCCAGAGCTGTCACAGTAGAGCAAAACTGGACCAACAAGGGAGGGTGCTACTCCGAGCTCGGTGATGAATTTCCTCAGCCACACCGCTTCTTTGGCAGCATCTGATGCAGCAATATACTCTGCCTCGCATACTGAATCAGCCACAGTGTGCTGCTTGAAACTCTTCCAGCAGACAGCCCCACCATTAAAGGTAAAAATAAATCCTGACATACTCTTGCTGTCATCGCGATCAGACTGGAAACTAGAGTCTGTAAACCCTATAAGTCTCAAGTCCGATTCACCATATACAAGCCACTGGTCCTTAGTATTTCTTAAATACTTCAGGATGGTTTTAACAACCTTCCAGTGATTCTCCCCTGGATCAGATTGGTATCTACTCACTACCCCTAGTGAGTATGCCACATCTGATCGTGTACATGTCATGGCGTACATGATAGATCCCACTGTCGAAGCATATGAAATCCTACCCATACGCTCTCTCTCTTGAGGTGTTGTCAGACAATCCCTTTTCGAGAGAGAAATTCCATGGCTTATTGGTAGATAGCCTTTCTTGAAATTCTCCATGCTGAATCTTTTCAGTATAGTATCAATGTATGTGGACTGGAATAAGCCAAGCAACCTTTTGGATCTATCCCTATAGATCCTCATCCCTAGGATGTAGGAAGCTTCTTCCAGATCCTTCATGGAGAACTATGATGATAGCCAAATCTTTATTCCCTGTAATGCAGGGACATGATTCTCGATTAAGAGAATGTCATCCACATACAATACAAGAAATACTACTACTGGACCATTAGCCCACTTATAAATGCAGGGCTCTTCTCCGTTCTTAACGAAGCCATACGTTTCGATCGTCCTATCAAAATGTATGTTCCAATTCTGAGATGCCTGCTTAAGTCCATAAATGGATCTTTGTAGCTTGCATACCTTAGACTTATCTGTGGATGTGAACCTTTCAGGTTGTATCATATACACCTCTTCGTCCAGCTCTCCATTTAGGAAAGCTGTCTTCACATCCATCTGCCAGATTTCATAGTCTAGATGGGCAGCTATCGCAAGCATAATCCGAATGGATTTGAGCATTGCCACAGGAGAAAATATCTCATCATAGTCTATACCATAATGTTGACGATATCCCTTGGCAACCAGACGGGCTTTATAGGTCTCCACCTTTCTGTCTGCACCCCTCTTCCTCTTAAAGACCCACTTACACCCTATGGGTATCACTCCTTCGGGTGAGTCAACCAATGTCCACACATCGTTGACCTTCATGGACTCCATTTCGGATTTCATGGCCTTTAGCCATTTCTCAGAGTCAGGTCTCTGCATTGCATCCATGTAGGTGATCGGATCCTCATCATTTTTATCAAGTTCGATAGGATCGCCATCCCGGATCAAGAAACCATAGTATCTGTCCGGTTGATGTGGTACTCTATCAGACCACCTTAAGGGTGCATAATCAATGGGCTCCGGATCTGATCTAATCAAATCCAGTTCAGGTTCAGTAACATGTGTTGATTTTTTCACCTGTCGAACTTCGTCAAGTTCGACCTTAGAGGCAACAATTCCTTCACTAGGGAACTCCTTTTCTATAAAGATTGCCTTAAGGCTGACAATCACCTTTTGCTCATCAGCAAGGTAGAAATAATATCCTCTGGTCTCTTTTGGGTACCCTATAAAATTATACTTGTCAGACCTAGGTCCAAGCTTGTCTGTAATTAAACATTTAACATAAGCCGGACACCCCCAAACCCTAAGGTGCGAGAGTACTGGCTTACATCCTATCCATATCTCATATGGTGTTTTGGCTACAGACTTACTCGGAACTCTATTTAGAAGGTAACAAGCCAATTCGAGTGTATATCCCCAGAGGAAGATCGACAGACTAGCAAACCCCATCATGGATCGAACCATGTCCAATAAGGTCCGATTTCTCCTTTCAGACACACCATTATGCTGTTGTGTTCCAGGAGGAGTCCACTGAGAGAGAATCCTATTCTCCCCTAGATACGTCAGAAACTCATTGGAAAGGTATTCACCTCCTCGATCAGATCGAAGAATTTTAATACACTTTCCAGTTTATTTTTCTACCTCATTTCAGAATAGTTTGAACATTTCAAACGACTCCAACTTATGCTTCATTAAGTAGACATACCCATACCTCGATAGGTCATCTATGAAGGTTATGAAGGAGAAATATCCACCTCTTGCACTAGAGCTCATAGGTCCACATACATCAGAATGTACCAGACCCAAGAGTTCACAGGTTCGCTCACCTTTTCCAATAAAAGGTGACTTGGTCATCTTTCCAAGAAGACAAGACTCACAGGTTGGAAGTGATTCACAATCACCAAGTTCAAGAATTCCTTCTTGAGCCAACCTGTTTATCCTATTCTTATTGATATGACCTAGCCTACAGTGCCAAAGGTAGACTTCTGACACATTATCTATTCTAGAGTATTTATCGAAGTTTTGAACCACATTAACAGGTTATGATAGTAAGTAAATTCTATTATTTAATTATCCAACAAACATTGTAACACCATTTAAAATGATATTGCAAATATTTTTTTTATTAAAAAATCATAACCGTACATGGCCAAAAGGCCTACAAAAATAATATTTAATAAAAAGCTTGGACAATAGTGACATTCACTCAGAATTACATTACGAGAATTGATTACAAGACTCATGATTCCTAAAGCTAGAACTGGAACTTTGCTTCCATCTCCAACGTTCAGGAACCTCTCGCCTTCATCAAATCTCCTACTGACCTGCAGACCCTGCATCGAATTACAAATATGATAAGGGCTTCCGGTATCCAATACCCAGGCAGTAGTATCACAAATGGAAAAGTTGCAAGGAGTTATCATATAATTACCTTGCTTCTTCTTCGGCCTGTTCGGGTCCAGGGAGGCAATGTATTGAGGATAGTTCCTCTTCCAATGCCCCTGATTCTTGCAAAAGAAGCACTCCATCTGGCTCTGGTCGGGCTTGCGCTTCTTGGTCTAACCCTGTGCAACCGTCCCAGCATGAGGCTGCACCTTCTTGTTCTTCTTCTTCTTGTTCTTCTTCCCCTTCCCAAAGGGTCGACAACGAGAAGAAGACCCTCCCACTACATTCACCGACTCCTTATGAAGCTGGTGATCCTTCTCAAAGTTCTGCAGCAACCCCAACAACCCGTGGTAGTTTACTGCAGGCTTTGTCATTCAAAAATAAGTAAGGAATGGGAGGAAGGACTTGGGTAAAGAATTAAGGATCGCATCCTTACCGAGCTGCTCGTGCAGAAAAAAACCCAATTTACTCAGGCGCTCAATCATCTCGATCATGTACAGTACATGATCAGTGACTGAGGCCCCATCCCTCATCCGAGCATTGAAAATGGCACAACTAGTTTTGTGCCTTTCAACATCGTCAGGCGTGCCAAAGGAGTCATTCAACATTTGAAGCATCTCCTGTGGCTGGGCGTTCTCAAACCTGCAGCTGAACTCGTCATTCATTGCTGCCAGTATAATACATCGGACGGTGGTGCGGTCATTGAGCCACTTCTGGTAAGTGTCTCAGATCGCCTTACTAGCGTTCGGAGCTGGCTTCTCAGGTGCTGGATCTGTTACTACATAAAGAATCCGCTCATGCTCAAGGATGATTTTCAATTTTCGATACCAGCTATCGAAATTAGGTCCCATAAGCTTGTCATTATCTTATCATTATCTAATAATGATCGGAGCGACAGGGTAGTGGCCATAGCTGTATAAAGAAAAACCAGACCTCTATTAGTACATAAATTAATACTAAAGACTTGGACTTTAGTCTAAAATTTTTTTCAATATTTTTATGAACTGGTAGCCTCAACCTTCAATTCGAGGAATTACTTTAACTCCTTAATGGGTACTAGAATCCACACAGACTACACACGAGCCCAACTTTGGTTGGTCAACCCATGTGCATCTATGGGTAGGTTCTTAACCAGTTATTTCTCTAAACAACTTCTAGTAATTAATTTTGCCCCAGAACCTAATCAGTAGCCTTTGGCCTCCACTGAAAAGATCTGGTTAGGTCCAACCATTAACATGACTTAATTTGGTGAATCAGATCAATAAATGATCAGGCCCGACTTTGGCCGGCCAACCTAACCACCATCAGAAAGACTCAACCAAATTATCATATTATGAATGATAATTCTATTAGCCAATGAGCACCAGGCCTTTGGGCCTCCAATGATCATTGAACTAATGGACTCATTATCACTCACTTAATGGGAGGCATTGACTTAGTTATCATTATAACTTAATCATTTTAGGGACCTAATAATTTTTGAGGATTTTATTAAAGGATAGTAGAGAAGAAATCATCCAGCCAATTTCAATCCTCCCACTGACTTCACCAAGTCAGATTAAAAAAAGATTTAATTAAAGCTGGCATTAGGAGCACCTAAATCAGTCACACTGATTTACCTAATGACATGGGTGAGCTCTAATCACCAAGTGATCTAATCAAAATCTAACTTACCAGATTGGCCAGGTAAGTGAGATCAGTGGTGGGGATTTGCCATTAACTCGTCAATGATCGAATCAATGCGAGTAGCTCCCGCTTAAGAACCACTGGTCAAAATTGTCGAACTTACCTTAGACACCAACCGGTTCATTAGTTTTAATTTTGATCAACTTAGTAAATAGGGCTCCACCGCATAGCCATGAATTAAGTCCATCTTGGTCTAGTTAAAGACATGGACCTATTCAACTATAACTATTGAAGTTGAGTCTAGAGTATCCTTGACCTAATCTAATTCAACTTTTGATTAGATTTGACCAATTACTCCATTTAGTCTATTTTTAAGCTAACCTAAGGTCTAACCCAATTATGGACCTAATTCATCTAACCCATTGACCCACAAGTTTATACAATTGTCTTAGGTCTTAATTCACAATTCTAGACCTACTAGACAACACTTAATTCTTTTAATTAAGTACTTGGGCTGATGGGTCAGGGTTTGGCATTTCGAAAATAATTTTTAAATTTTAAAAGATTTTATTTTTTGTTCACCAAATGTGTTGACTCATTTCACAAACGGGTCAGCACATTTCATAAACAGCAATCCTATTGCTCATTTCATAACAGAAAATAACTCAAAATAAATCATGAATTTTTTTTTTAGATCTAATCTAACACATTCATGATAAATTTTATAATTAAGTCCTTTCGTTGCTTCATCGACATGGGATATAATTGCATCGGCACCCCTACCGCCATAGGAGACCCCATCGAATGGGAAGAGAAGGCCTTTAAACCCTACTTTTCTCCTATGACCGGACGGCCATAGCAACCAACCCAATTAGATTACTTGCTACTTGGATCAAGTATATCTAAATATATCAATTTCAAAATTTAAATTTTAAATTTCAAATTTGAAATTTGAAATTTTAAATTTCAAATTTCAAATTTTAAATTTCAAATTTCAAATTTGAGATTTCTATCAAATTTCAAATTTTGAATTTCCAATCTTTGAATTTTAAATTTTTGAATTTTAAATTTCAAATTTTGAATTTCAAATTTCAAATTTAAAATTTCAAATTTAAAATTTCAAACAAATTTCAAATTTCAAATTTCAAATTTTAAATTTTAAATTTTAAATTTCAAATTTTAAAATTCAAATTTTGAATTTTGAATTTTAAATTTGAAACTTCTAACAAATTTCAAATTTTAAATTTCAAATTTTGAATTTCAAATTTAAAATTTTAAATTTAAATTTAAACTTATAGATTACACCTTAATCTATGTATGCATATGTATATCATATTCTAGAACCATGCTCTGATACCATTTGAAGCGAAAATTCAGTGCAGGAGCAAAATGGTAATTTTAAATTTTTTTCAAAATTACTATTTTACAGTAAAATTATTAATTAATCTCATTAATTAATACTAATTAACCCTACACTAGGATCTAAATATGATACAACAGCATGCATTTAAATTTAAAATTCAAATTTGAAACAGTAAACTTTTACTGTACTGTGTTCAGAACACATCACCTTTTGTGGGTAGTCGATCACCGCAATCTGATCACCGTCGAGGGGCTCTAATCTTCACGTCGCAACCACACTAGTGTCTGGCCTCTGCGGATCTTCCACACGAAGCTCCCATCTGATTGGTTCCTCACGAATGCTAGTTCGTGATTTCATCCTTTTGATGGCTGATGTTGATCGAACTCCTTCGATCGATGTGTGCTGACTCCTCGGATGCTCTGAATTGTCTGCATGGCTGGTTGAGAGGCTGATGGATCTCTTTCTGAAATTTGGTAGACTCACGATACTCGTGGCACACCAATCTCACTTCCCGAACCCTAGGTAGAAACCCTAGGGTACACACCAAAAACCCTGCACCCACTTCTCTCTCCTTTTTCTCTCCTCTCAATAAATTTTGAACACTTCAAAATTTTTTCAGAACCTCCCCACGCCCCTTTTCTCTTCTTTTTCTTTCATTTCTCATGCCCCTTCCCTTTCTCATTTTATAAAACATCGCAAGAGATGTTGAAAGCGTGTGAGTGGATAAGAAGAGGTGGTTGCTCACTTAAATTCAAATCAAATTTGAATTCAAGTGTCAACCAATCTTATCCTCATCCATTTGTGCGAGAAAGAAGAGATGGCGTGGCCTTTTTTTTGTGTGTGGAGACTTTCATGAGAAACCATTTCTCGTGTGGAATATGGGGTGCACAAAAGAGGATAAGCTGGCACATGGTTATTTGGTTATCCATTCAAATTCAAAACCCCTTTGAATTTGGATGGGTAACAAACCAAGTTAATCCAAATAATTGGCACACAGAAACATGAGCATAAGAGAGCTTTGCATGGGAGAAAATTCATGAGAAAATTTCTTCTCGTGAATTCAAATGGGCACAAGGAAGTTGGGTGGTGCAGAGAATTTAAAACAAGGTGGTTTGATTCAAATTGAACCAACCTAATTAAAATAGGTTAAGCACAATTAGACCAGATTAAAACCAACACAATTAGGCTTAATTAGGCTCAATAAAATCTTAATAAAATTAAGAATTAACTAAACCTAACCTCTGATCAAATCAGGGACTAAGCCACCTTAGCGATTAGATCAACACTTAACCTAATCGAGTCAATCCAAACTGAATCCAATTCAATTGGACTTGATCTAAAAATAATTACTCAATCAAATTGAGTTAATTAGCGATCAAATCACTAATTAAATCTCTTATATCATAATCACTAATCAAAATGTGTGAAACTCATGATCAGAGAATCCTAATTCTCAATCATAGAGTCCCAGATACATAAGACTCATAATCAGCCATCAGATCAGAAAGGAACTTCTAATGTCTGTGACCCCGCAGGTTCGAACCTAAGTCGGTAGCACAGAAATCAATTCCTGTACTAATTGAAGTGACCATCTAGTAATGGTACCCGACGATCGGATAGGTCGAATAGTCACAATCGCAACATTCAGAACCTACGTGAATATGGTTACCGTATAATTCATCTCTTTTGACCCCTGTGTTTAGGATGACTCAGGGTTAAACTGTCAACCCTGATGAGATCATCCGAATCGTGCTCAACTCAATTAGTCCTGTGACTCCTCACTAGGACTACCCTGGCCAAAGTTTTGCTAAATTGAAACACGACTATACACAGCTCCTAAACTGGAGTGGTCAATCCCATCTTGACACACGCACCGACAAGTCAAGTACTTGACTACACCCAGCAGCCTTCTGTCACTGAATTAGAAATTCAGGTAGTCCAGTGCCTAAGTGCAGTGAGTTGCTTGCAAGTCACCGTGGCGGTCTCAGGTCGGAGGGACATTTATACCCATATCCCATCGGAGCAAATCTTGACAGCAGAAATAGCTCCGGAGTCGGTCACGTTCAGTACAGATGTACCATTATATCTCACCTGTATGCCATACCAGTGTCTCCACACTCCTTGGTTATGAGGACAACCAACCCATATGGCACACAACGACCTATGCTCGATAAACATTGTCATCCTTGGTAACAACGTATCATTTGATCGCGAACAGGTTTAAGGACTAAGCGACAAATCCTCCTTTGTCGAGTCTAAATAGTCCTAAGGACTTCATCACAACACAGGAGTTCATTAGAAGATGAAATATTTGTGATGAAAAAATATCAAAATAACTTTTATTTATTTATAATTCATGTACTAATACAAAAGGAGCACAACCATCAATAGACGGACGATTGGCTTTGGGACACTATTCCCAACATTATCATATAATTACCTTGCTTCTTCTTTGGCCTGTTCGGGTCTAGGGAGGCAATGTATAGAGGACAGTTCCTCTTTCAGTGCCCCTGCTTCTTACAAAAGAAGCACTCTGCCTGGCTCTAGTCGGGCTTGCGCTTCTTGGTCTGACCCTGTGCAGACGTCCCAGCATGCGGCAGCACCTTCTTGTTCTTCTTCTTATTGTTCTTCTTCCCTTTCTTAAAGGGTCGATGACCAGAAGAAGACCCTATCACAACATTCACCGACTCCTTATAGAGCTGGTGGTCCTTCTCAAAGTTCTGTAGCAACTCCAACAAGCCGTGGTAGTTCACTGCAGGCTTTGTCATCCAAAAATGAGTAAGGAAGGGGAGGAAGGACTTGGACAAAGAATTAAGGATCGCATCCTTACCGAGCTGCTCGTGCAAGGGAAAGCCCAGTTTACTTAGGCACTCAATCATTTCGATCATGTACAGTACATGATCGGTGACTGAGGCCCCATCCCTCATCCGAGCATTAAAAATGGCACAACTAGTTTTGTGCCTTTCAACGTTGTCAGACGTGCCAAAGGAGTCGTTCAACATTTGAAGCATCTCCTATGGCTGGGCATTCTCGAACGTGCGGCTGAACTCATCATTCATTATCGCCAGCATTATGCATCGAACGGTGATGCGATCGTTGAGCCACTTCTGGTAAGTATCTCGGACCGTCCCTCTAGCGTTCGGGGCTGGCTCCTCAGGTGTCGAATCCGTTACTACATAAAGGATCCGCTCATGCTCAAGGATGATTTTCAATTTTCGATACCAGCTATCGAAATTAGGTCCCATGAGCTTGTCATTATCTAATAATGACCGGAGCGACAGGGTAGTGGCCATAGCTGCATAAAAGAAAATCAGACCTTTATTAGTACAAAAATTATTAATACTAAAGATTTGAACTTTAGTATAAAGTTTCTCCCAGTATTTTTACGAACTGGTAGCCTCAACCTCCAATTCGAGAAATTACTTTAATTTCTTAGTGGGTACTAGAATCCACACAGACTACACACGAGCCCAACTTTGGTTGGTCAACCCATGTGCATCTATGGGTAGGTTCATAACCAGTTATTTCTCTAAACAACTTCTAGTAATTAATTTTGCCCCATAACCTAATCAGTAGGCTTTGGCCTCCACTGAAAAAATCTGATTAGGTCCAACCATTAACATGATTAGATTTGGTGAATCGGACCAATAAATGATCAGGCCCGACTTTGGCCGGCCAACCTGACCACCATCAGAAAGACTCAACCAAATTATCATATTATGAATGATAATTCTATTAGTCAATAAGCACCAGGCCTTTGGGTCTTCAATGATTATTAAACTAATGGACTCATTATCACTCACTTAATGAGAGGCTATGACTTCGTTATCACTATAACTTAATTATTTTAGGGACCTAATAATTTTTGAGAATTTTTATTAAAGGATAGAAGAGAAGAAATTAACTAGTCAATTTCAATCCTCCCACTAACTTCACCAAGTCAGATTAAAAAGAATTTAATTAAAGCCGACATTAGGAGCACCTAAATCAGTTTCACTGATTTACCTAATGATATGGGTGAGCCCTAATCACCAAGTGATCTGATCAAAATCTAACTCACCAGGTTGGCCAGGTAAGTGAGATCAGTGGTGAGGATAAGTCATTAACTCGTCAGAGATCAAATAAATGTGAGTAGCTCCCACTTAAAAACCACTAGTCAGACTGCCGAACTTACCTTAGCATCAACCGGTTCATTAGTTTTAATTTGATCAACTTAGTAAATAGAGTTTCACCGTGTAGTCATAAATTAAGTCTATCTTGATCTAGTTAAAGACATGGACCCATTCAACTACAACTATTGGAGTTGAGTCTAGAGTGTCCTTGACGTAATCTAATTTAACTTTTGATTAGATTTGATCAATTACTCTAATTTAGTCCATTTCTTTAAGCTAACCTTAGGTCTAATCCAATTATGAACCTAATCCATCTAACTCATTGACCCACAAGTTTATGCAATTGTTTTAGGTCTTAATTCATAATTCTAGACCAACTAGACAACACTTAATTCTTTTAATTAAGTATTTGGGCTGATGGGTCAGGATTTGGTATTTCAAAAATAATTTTTAAATTTGAAAGGTTTTATTTTCTGTTCACCAAATGTGTTGACTCATTTCACAAACGGATCAGCACATTTCATAAACAGCAATCCTATTGCTAATTACTTAATAGAAAATAACTCAAACAAAATAAATTATGAATATTCCTTTAGATCTAATCTAACACATTCATGATAAATTTCATAATTGAACCTTTACAATTAAGTCATTTCGCTGCTTCGTCTGTATGGGATATAATCGCATCGGCACCCTTACCGCCATTGGAGAACCCCATTGAATGGGAGGAGAGGGCCTTTAAACCCTACCTTTCTCCTATGACTGGATGACCATGGCAACCAACCCAATTAGACTACTTGCTACTTGGATCAAGTATATCTAAATATACCAATTTCAAAATTTAAATTTTAAATTTTTAATTTTTAATTTTTAATTTTAAATTTCAAATAAATTTCAAATTTTAAATTTTAAATTTTTGAATTTCAAATTTTGAATTTTAAATTTTGAATTTTAAATTTCAAATTTTAAATAAATTTCAAATTTCAAATTTTAAATTTTGAATTTCAAATTTTTGAATTTCAAAATTCAAATTTCAAATTTTGAATTTCAAATTTTAAATTCAAATTTCAAATTTAAACTTTTAGATTACAACTTAATCTATGCATACAAATGTATATCATATTTTAGAACCTGTTCTGATACCATTTGAAGTGAAATTTCAGTGCAAGGGTAAAACGATAATTTTAAAACTTTTTTAAAATTATAATTTTATAGTAAAAATTATTAATTAATCTAATTAATTATCATGTATTAACTCTATATAAGGATCTAAATATGACATATATGGCATGCATTTAAATTTAAAATTTAGACTTCTACAGTAAACATTTTACTGTTATGTGTTCAGAACACATTACCTTCGTGCGGGTAGTCGATCGTCGTAATTTGATTACCGTCGGGAGGGTCTGATCATCGTAATACAGCCACACAATGTGTCTGACCTCTGTGGATCATCCACACAAAGCTTCCAGTCTGATCGGCTCCTCACGAATACTAGTTCGTTGCAGAACCCTTTCGACAGCTGATACTGATCGAACTCTTTCGATCTTGATCTGTCGATTCCTCGGATGCTTCAGATCATCAGCAGATAGATGAAGCTCTCTCTAAGATCTGGTGGGCTCACGACACTCGTAGCTCACTTAATTTCTCACTTCCCAAACCCTAGGCAGTAACCCTAGGGTACACACAGAAGAAAAAACTTGCGCCTAGTCTCTCTGCTTTTCTTTTCTCTACTTTTCTTTTCTTTTCTCATGCACAAAAACTTTCTCACGCCACACTTTTTCTTTGGGATCAGATGTGTGCATGCCCTATCTTCTCTTCTTTTTAAAACGATGCAAGACTGCATCTTTTCAGCATTTTCACCGTGTGAGAGGATAAAGATAAGTGGTTGCTCACTTGAATTCAAATCGAATTTGAATTCAAATGCCAACCAACCAATTTTATCCACTCTTGGCTTGAGAAGGAAAGGGTGTGGGCTTCTTTGTGTGTGGAGAATTTACATGAGAAACCTTTTCTCGTGTGTAGGAAGTGGCGCACAAATGAAAGGGGTGGCGCAGGGATTTGTTAACCATTCAAATTCAAACATCCTTTGAATTTGAATGGCCAACCAATTTATCCTTATCATTATCCATTCAAAATGGCACACAAAGAAGGGGCTTGGGAAGGCTTCTGCGTGGGAGAAAATTCATGGGAACTTATTTCTCATAAATTCAAATGGGTGCAGGTGAAGTGAGGTGGCGCATGGAGATAAGTCAAGGCGGTTTGAAATTTTAAAGCAATTTAATTGATCCAACCATATTAAAATAGGTTAGACACAATTAGACTAAATTAAATCCAACATAATTAAGCTTAATTAGGCTCAATAAAATCTTAATTAAATCAAAAATTGACTAAGTCCAACCTCTGATCAAATCAGGGACCAAACCACTTTGGCGATTAGGTCAACTCTTAATCTAATCAGGTCAAACCCAACTGAATCTAATTCAATTGGACTTGATCCAAAAATAATTACTCAATCAAATTGAGTTAATTAGTGATCAAATTACTAATTAAATCTCTCAAAAATATTGAGTCTAAATTTGATGGGCAATCGGGCATCAAAGTCCATCGATATGAAACCTTGATTGAAGAGTCCCAAACCAGTGGGACTCTTGACCCCGGTACCCAAAATGTGTGGAACTCGTGATCAGAGAATCCTGATTCTCAATCATAGGTCTCTGAGTATTTAGAATCTTGGTCGAAGAGTCCCAGTCCAGTAGGACTCTTCACCAGCCATCAGATCAGATAGGAACCTCTAATGTGTGTGACCCCGCAGGTTCGAACCTAAGCCGGTAGCATAGGAACTAATTCCTATACTAATCGAAGTGACCATCTAGCAATAGTACTCGATGTTCGGATAGGTCGAATAGTCGCAATCGCAATACTCAGAACCTACGCGAATATGGTTACTGTATAATTCATCCCTTTTGACCCATGTGTTTAGGATGACTCAGGGTTAAACTATCAACCCTGATTAGATCATTCGAATCGTGCTCCACTCAATCAGTCCTGTGACTCTTCACTAGGACTATCCTGGCCAACATTTTACTAAATTAAAATACGACTGTACACAGCTCTTGAACTGGAGTGGTCAATCCCATCTTGACATATGCACCGACAAGTCAAGTACTTGACTACACCCAACAGCCTTCCATCACTGAATTAGAAATTCAGGTAGTCCAGTACCTAAGTGCAGTGAGTTGTTTGCAAGTCACCGTGGCGTTCTCAGGTCGGAGGGACATTTATACTCATATCCCATCGGAGCAAATCTTGACAGCAGAAAAAGCTTCAGAGTCGGTCATGTTCAGTGCAGATGTATCCTTACATCTCACCTGTATGCCATACCAGTGTCACCACACTTTTTGGTTAAGAGGACAACCAACCCATATGGCACAGAATGACCTATGCTTGATAAATATTATCATCCTTGGTAACAACGTATCATTTGGTCGCGAACAGGTTTAAGGACTAAATGACAAATCCTCCTTTGTCGAGTCTAAATAGTCCTAAGGACTTCACCACAACACAGGAGTTTATTAGAAGATGAAACAATTTGGGATGAAAAATATCAAAATAACTTTTATTAATTTATAATTCATATACTAATACAAGAAAGAGCACAACCGTCAACAGGCTGATGATTGACTTTGGGACACTATTCCCAACAGTATCATATACACCTATTCATCCAGCTCTCCATTTAGAAAAGCTGTCTTCACATCCATCTGCCAGATTTCATAATCCAGATGGGCAGCTATCGCAAGCATAATCTGAATGGATTTGAGTATTGCCACAGGAGAAAATGTCTCGTCATAGTCTATACCATAACGTTGACGATATCCCTTGGTAACCAGATGGGCTTTATAGGTCTCCACCTTTCCGTCTGTGCCCCTCTTCCTCTTGAAGACCCACTTACACCCTATGAGTTTTACTCCTTCGGGTGGGTCAACCAATGTCCACACATCGTTGACCTTCATGGACTTCATTTCGGATTTCATGGCCTCTAGCCATTTCTCAGAGTCAGGTCTCAGCATTGCATCGATGTAGGTGATCAGATCCTCATCGTTTTCATCAAGTTTGATAGGATCGCCGTCCCGAACCAAGAAATCATAATATCTGTCCGGCTGACGTGGTACTCTACCAGACCGCCTTCAGGGTGCTGAAACAATGGACTCCGAATTTGATCTAACCAAATTTGGTTCAGGTTCAGCAACTTGTGTCGGTTTTTCCACCTGTCGAACTTTCTCAAGTTCGACCTTAGAGGCAACAGTCCCTTCACCAAGGAACTCTTTTTCCAAAAAGATTGCCTTAAGGCTGACAAACACCATTTGCTCATCAACTAGGTAAAAATAATATCCTTTGGTCTCTTTTGGATACCCTATAAAATAACACTTGTCAGACCTAGGTCCAAGCTTATCCGTAATTAAACATTTAACATAAGTTGGACACCCTCAAACCCTAAGGTGCGAGAGTACTGGCTTACGTCCTATCCATTTCTCATAAGGCATTTTGGTTATAGACTTACTCGGAACCCTATTTAAAAGGTAACAAGCCGTTTCGAGCGCATATCCCCAGAGGGAGATCGGCAGACCAGCAAATCCCATCATGGATCGAACCATGACCAACAAAGTCCGATTCCTTCTTTCAGACATACCATTATGCTGTGGTGTTCCAAGAGGAATCCACTGAGAGAGCATCCCATTCTCCCCAAGATATGTCAGAAACTCATTGGAAGGATATTCACCTCCTCGATCAGATCGAAGAGTTTTAATACACTTTTTAGTTTATTTTTCTACCTCATTTCAGAATAGTTTAAATATTTTAAATGACTCCAACTTATGCTTCATTAAGTAGACATACCCATACCTCGATAGGTCATCTGTGAAGGTTATGAAGTAGAAATATCCACCTTTTGCACTTGAGCTCATGGGTCCACATACATCAGAATGTATCAGACCCAAGAGTTCACTGGCCCGCTCACCTTTTCCAGTAAAAGGTGATTTGGTCATCTTCCCAAGAAGACAGGACTCACAGGTTGGAAGTGATTCACAATCACCAACTTCAAGAATTCTTTCTTGAGCCAACCTGTTTATCCTGTTCTTATTGATATGACCTAGCCTATAGTGCCAAAGGTAGACTTCTGATATATTATCCATTCTAGGGCATTTACTAGAGGTTTGAACCATATTAACAGGCTGTGATAGTAAGTAAATTCTATTATTTAGTTGTCTAACAAATATTGTAACACCATTCAAAATGATATTACAAATATTTTTTTTTATTAAAAATTTATAACTGTACATGGCCAAAATACCTACAGAAATAATATTTAATAAAAAACTTGGACAATAGTGACATTCACTCAGAATTATATTATGAGAGTTGATTACAAGGTTCATGATTTCTAAAGCTAGAACTGGAACTTTGCTTCCATCTCCAACGTTCAGGAACCTCTCGTCTTCATCAAATCTTCAACTGACCTGCAAACCCTGCATCGAATTACAGATATGATAAGGGCTTCCGGTATCCAATACCCAGGCAGTAGTATCACAAATGAAAAAATTACAAGGTGTTATCATATAATTATCTTGCTTCTTCTTCAGCCTGTTCGGGTCCAGGGAGGCAATGTATAGAGGATAGTTCCTCTTCCAGTGCCCCTGCTTCTTGCAAAAGAAGCACTCCACCTGGCTCTGATCGAGCTTGTGCTTCTTGGTCTGACCCTGTGCAGACGTCCCTGCATGTGGCTGTACCTTCTTATTCTTCTTCTTCTTGTTCTTCTTCCCTTTCTTAAAGGGTCGACGACCAGAAGAAGACCCTCCCACAACATTCAACGACTCCTTACGGAGCTGGTGGTCCTTCTCAAAGTTCTGCAGCAACCCCAACAAGCTGTGGTAGTTCACTACAGGCTTTATCATCCGAAAATGAGTAAGGAAGGGGAGGAAGGACTTGGGCAAAGAATTAAAGATCGCATCCTTACCGAGCTGCTCATGCAAGGGAAAGCCCAGTTTACTTAGGCGCTCAATCATTTCGATCATGTACAGTACATGATCAGTGACTGAGGCCCCATCCCTCATTTGAGTATTGAAAATAGCACAACTAATTTTGTGCCTTTCAACATCGTCAGGCATGCCAAAGGAGTCGTTCAACATTTGAAGCATCTCCTGCGGCTGTGCGTTCTCAAACCTGCGGTTGAACTCATCATTCATTGCTGCCAGCATTATGCACCGAACGGTGGTGCAGTCGTTGAGCCACTTCTGATAAGTATCTCAGACCGTCTCTCTAGCATTCGAGGCTGGCTCCTCAAGTGCCGGATCCATTACTACATAAAGGATCCGTTCATGCTCAAGGTCAATTTTTAATTTTCGATACCAGCTATCGAAATTAGATCCTATGAGCTTGTCATTATCTAATAATGACCGGAGCAACATGGTAGTGGTCATAGCTGCATAAAGAAAAATCAGACATTTATTAGTATTTAAATTATTAATACTAAAGACTTGGACTTTAGTCTAAAGTTTCTCTCAGTATTTTTACGAACTGGTAGCCTTAACCTCCAATTCGAGGAATTACTTTAATTCCTTAGTGGGTACTAGAATCCACACAGACCACACACGAGCCCAACTTTGGTTGGTCAACCCATGTGCATCTATGGGTAGGTTCATAACCAGTTGTTTCTCTAAACAACTTCTAGTAATTAATTTTGCCCCAGAACCTAATCAGTAGGTTTTAGCCTCCACTGAAAAGATCTGGTTAGGTCCAATCATTAACATGACTTGATTTGGTGAATCAGACCAATAAATGATCAGGTCCGACTTTGGCCAGCCAACCTGACCACCATCAAAAAGACTCAACCAAATTATCATATTATGAATGATAATTCTATTAGTCAAAAAGCACCAAGCCTTTGGGCCTCCAGTGATTATTAAACTAATGGACTCATTATCACTCAATTAATGGGAGGCTATGACTTAGTTATCACTATAACTTAATCATTTTTAGGGACCTAATAATTTTTATGGATTTTATTAAAAGATAGAAAAGAAGAAATTAACCAGCTAATTTCAATCCTCCCACTGACTTCACCAAGTCAGATTAAAAAAGATTTAATTAAAGCCGACATTAGGAGCACTTAAATCAGTCACACTGATTTACCTAATGACATGGATGAATCCTAATCACCAAGTGATCTAATCAAAATCTAACTCACCAGATTGGCCAGGTAAGTGAGATCAGTGGAAGGGATATACCATTAACTTATCAGAGATCGAATCAATGCGAGTAGCTCCCAGTTAAAAACCACTGGTCAGACTGTCGAACTTACCTTAGACACCAACTGGTTCATTAGTTTTAATTTGATCAACTTAGTAAATAGGGTTCCACCGCGTAGCCATGAATTAAGTCCATCTTGGTCTAGTTAAAGACATGGATCCATTCAACTACAACTATTGGAGTTGAGTCTAGAGTGTCTTCAACCTAATCTAATTTAACTTTTGATTAGATTTGATCAATTACTCTAATTTAGTCCATTTCTTTAAGCTAACCTTAGGTCTAACCTAATTATGGACCTAATCCATCTAACCCATTGACCCACAAGTTTATGCAATTATCTTAGGTCTTAATTCATAATTCTAGACCAACTAGACAACACTTAATTCTTTTAATTAAGTATTTGGGCTAATGGGTCAGGGTTTGGCATTTCGAAAATAATTTTTAAATTTGAAAGATTTTATTTTTTGTTCACCAAATATGTTGACTCATTTCACAAACGGATCAGCACGTTTCATAAACAGCAATCCTATTGCTAATTACATAACAGAAAATAACTCAATCAAAATAAATCATGAATATTCCTTTAGATCTAATCTAACACATTCATGATAAATTTTACAATTGAACCTTTACAATTAAGTCCTTTCGCTGCTTCGTCTGCATGGGATATAATCGCATCGGCACCTCTACCGCCATAAGAGAACCCCATCGAATGGGAGGAGAGGGCTTTTAAACCCTACTTTTCTCGTATGACCGGATGACCATGAAAACTAACCCAATTAGACTACTTACTACTTGGATCAAGTATATCTAAATATACCAATTTCAAAATTTAAATTTTAAATTTTAAATTTTAAATTTTAAAATTTGAATTTTAAATTTCAAACAAATTTCAAATTTTAAATTTTAAATTTTTGAATTTTAAATTTTGAATTTTCAATTTTGAATTTTAAATTTAAAATTTTAGATAAATTTCAAATTTCAAATTTCAAATTTTAAATTTTTAAATTTTAAATTTTGAATTTCAAATTTCAAATTTCAAATTTCAAATTTCAAATTTCAAATTTTGAATTTTAAATTTTAAATTTAAATTTTAAATTTTAAATTTTAGATTATAACTTAATCTATGCATGCAAATGTATATCATATTTTAGAACCCGCTCTGATACCATTTGTAGTGAATTTCAGTGCAAGGATAAAACAGTAATTTTAAATTTTTTTCAAAATTATAATTTTATAATAAAAATTATTAATTAATCTAATTAATTAACATATATTAGCCCTACACAAGGATCTAAATATGATATATATAGCATACATTTAAATTTAAAATTTTGAATTCTACAGTAAACATTTTACTGTTATGTGTTCAGAACACATTACCTTCGTGCAGGTAGTCGATCGCCGCAGTCTGATCACCGTTGGGATAGTCTGATCATCGTAATACAGCCACACAGTATGTTTGGCCTCTACGGATCATCCACATGAAGCTCCTGATCTGATCGGCTCCTCACGAATGCTAGTTCATTGCAGAATCTTTTCGACGGCTGATGCTGATCGAACTCCTTTGATCGGTGTCTGTCGACTCCTCAAACACTCTGGATCATCAACCAAAGTGCTTGAGAGGTTGGTGAAGCTCTCCCTGATGTTTGGTAGGCTCACAACACTCATAGCTCACCTTCTCACTTCCTGAACCCTAGGTAGAAACCTTAGGGTACTCTTAGAAAAACCTGCGCCCTTTCTTTTTCTTTTCTTTTCTCTTTTTTTCTTTTCTTTTCTCACGCACAAGGCTTTTCTCATGCCACCCTTCTCTCACAGATCAGATGTGTGCATGCCCCATCTTCTCATCCCTTTTAAAACAGTGCAAGACCGCATTTTTACCACATTTTTACCGCGTGAGAGGATAAAGCTAGGTGGTTACTCACTTGAATTCAAATCGAATTTGAATTCAAATGCCAACCAACCTATCCTTATCCACTGAAGGCATAAGAAGGGAGGGGCGTGGGCTTCTTTGTGCATGGAGAATATACACGAGAAACTTTTTCTCGTGTAGAATAAGTGGCACACAAGTGGATAAGGTGGCGCATGAGATTAGTTGCCCATTCAAATTCAAACTTCATTTGAATTTGAATGGCCAACCAACCATCTTTATCCACTCAAAATGGCACACAAAGGAGGGGCGTGGGAAGGCTTCTGCGTGGGAGAAAATTCATGAGAACTTATTTTTCGTGAATTCAAATAGGTGCAGGTGAGGTGAGGTGGCGCAGGGAGATGAGTCAAGGTGGTTTCAAATCTAATTAAACCAACCTTATCAAAATAGGTTAGGCACAATTAAACTAAATTAAACTCAATACAATTAGGCTTAATTAGACTCAATAAAATCTTAATCGAATCAAGAATTGATTAAGTCCAACCCTTGATCAGATCAGGGACCAAACCACCTCGGCAATTAGGTCAACTCTTAACCTAATCAGGTCAAACGCAACTGAATCCAATTCAATTGGACTTGATCCTAAAATAATTACTCAATCAAATTGAGTTAATTAGTGATCAAATTACTAATTAAACTTCTCATAAATACTGAGTCCAAATCCGATGGACAATCGGGCATCAAAGTCCATCGATATGAAACCTTGATCGAAGAGTCTCAAACTAGTGGGACTCTTGATCTCGGTATCCAAAATGTGTGGAACTCATGATCAGAGAATCTTGATTCTCGATCATAGAGTCCCAGACACATAGGACTCAGAGTCTCCAAGTATTAGGACTCTTGGTCAAAGAGTCTCAGTCGAGTGGGACTCTTCACCAGCCATCAGATCAGATAGGAACCTCTAATGTGTGTGACTCCGCAGGTTCGAACCTAAGCCGGTAGCACAGGAACCAATTCCTGTACTAATCGAAGTGACCATCTAGCAATGATACCCGACATCCGGATAGATCGAATAGTTACAATCGCAACACTCAGAACCTACACGAATATGGTTACTGCATAATTCATCCCTTTTGACCCCTATGTATAGGACGACTCAGGATTAAACTGTCAAACCTGATCAGATCATCCGAATCGTGCTCAACTCAAACAGTCCTGTGACTCCTCACTAGGACTACCCTAGCCAAGGTTTTGCTAAATTGAAATATGACTGTACACAGCTCCTGAACTGGAGTGGTCAATCCTATCTTGACACACGCACTGACAAGTCAAGTACTTGACTACACCCAGCAGCCTTCCGTCACTGAATTAGAAATTCAGATAGTCCAGTGCCTAAGTGCAGTGAGTTGCTTGCAAGTCACTGTGGCAGTCTCAGGTCGGAGGGATAGTTATATCCATATCCCATCGGAGCAAATCTTGACAGCAGAAAAAGCTCCGAAGTCGGTCACGTTCAGTGCAGATGTACCCTTACATCTCATCTGTATGCCATACCAGTATCTCCATACTCCTTGGTTAAGAGGATAACCAACCCATATGGCACACAATGACCTATGCTTGATAAACGTTGTTGTCCTTGGTAACAATATATCATTTGGTTGCGAACAGGTTTAAGGACTAAACGACAAATCCTCCTTTGTCAAGTCTAAATAGTCCTAAGGACTTCACCACAACACAAGAGTTCATTAGAAGATAAAATAATTTGTGATGAAAAATATCAAAATAATTTTTATTTATTTATAATTTATATACTAATACAAGAAAGAGCACAACCGTCAACAGGCTGACGATTGGCTTTGGGACACTATTCCCATATGAACATTGGTTGACTCACCTGAAGGAGTTAAACCCATTGGGTGTAAATGGGTCTTCAAAAGGAAGAGGGGTGCAGATAGAAAGGTGGAGACCTATAAAGTCCATCTGGTTGCCAAGGGGTATCGTCAATATTATGATATTGACTATAACGAGACATTCTCTCCTGTGGCAATGCTCAAATCCACTCAGATAATGCTTGCAATAGCTGCCCATCTGGATTATGAGATCTGGCAAATGGATGTAAAGATAGCTTTTCTGAATGGAGAGCTGACCGAAGAGGTATATATGATACAACCTGAGGGGTTTACATCCATAGATGAGTCCATGGTGTGCAAGCTTTAGAGATCCATTTATGGATTGAAGCAAGCTTCTCGGAGTTGGAACATGCATTTTGATAAGGTGATCAAAATATTTTGCTTCATTAAGAATGGAGAAGAGCCCTACATCTATAAATGGGCAAATGGTCCAGTTGTGGTATTCCTTATCTTGTACGTAGATGACATTCTCTTAATCGGGAATGACATCCCCACACTACAGGGAATAAAAGTTTGATTGTCATTGCAGTTCTTCATAAAGGACTTGGGTGAAGCATCCTACATCCTAGGAATGAAGATCTATAGGGATAGATCTAAAAGGATGCTTGGGTTATCCCAGTCTACGTACATAGACACTGTGCTGAAGAGGTTCAACATAAAGAATTTCAAGAAGGGCTATCTACCGATAGGCCATGAAATTTCTCTCTCTAAGAAAGATTGTCCGACAACTCCTGAAGAAAGAGAGTGTATGAGTAGAGTCCCATATGCTTTGACTGTGGGATCTATCATGTATGCCATGACATGTATAAGGCCAGATGTGGCATACTCACTAGGAGTAGTGAGTAGATACCAATCTGATCTTGGAGAAAATCACTGAAAAGTGGTTAAAGCCTTCCTTAAGTATTTGAGAAATACTAAGGACCAATGGTTGGTTTATGGTGAGTCAGATCTGAAACTTATGGGGTTCACAGACTCCAGCTTTCAATCTGACCATGATGACAGTAGAAGCATGTCGGGTTATATCTTTACTTTGAATGGTAGAGCCATCTGCTGGAAGAGTTCCAAGCAGCATACCGTGGTAGACTCTATTTGTGAGGCGGAGTACATCGCAGCATCGGATGCTGCTAAGAAAGCTGTGTGGTTGAGAAAATTTATCACCAAGCTCGGAGTAGCACCCTCCCTCGATGGTTCGGTCCTACTCTACTGTGACAGCACTGGTGCCATAGCTCAGGCAATGAAACTCAAAGCACACCAATGGACGAAGCACATTTTGTGCCGCTTTCACCTGGTCCAAGAGATCATGGATTGAGATGACGTCGACGTTCAGAAGATTAACAGAAAGGAGAACCTGACCGACCCCTTCACTAAAGCCTTGGCGATAAAGGAGTTCGACAACCACAAATCGAAGATGGATATTAGATACTATGCCGAGTGGCTTTAGGATAAGTGGGAGTTGTTGGAAAATATGTCTCAAAAATCAATCTTCAGCCTGTTGATAGTTGAGCAACCTTGTATTGTAATTAATTTATTAATAAATAAAATATATTTTTGATATTTTCATCATAAATTTTTATCTTCTAATAAACTCTGTTATTGTGATGAAATCCTTAGGACTATTTAGGTTCGATAAAGAGAGGATTTATCGATTAGTCCTTAAAACTGTTCATGATCAAATGATAGACTGTTAATAAGGACGACAGCTTCTATCGAGCATAGGTCGCTGTAGGCCATATGGATTGGTTGTTCTCTTAACCAAAGAGTTTTGGAGACACTGATATGGCATACAGGTGAGATGTAAGGGTACATCATCATTGAACGTGACCAACTCCAAAGCATTCTGCTATCGAGAATGTCTCTGATGGGATATAGGTATAAGTGTCCCTTAGACCTGAGATCGCCTCAGTGACTTGCAAGCAACTCACTGTGCTTTGGTACTAGACTAATTGAATTTTTAATTCAGTAAAGGAAGGCTTCTAGGCACAGTCAAATACTTGTGAAGTCAAAGTGTGATCAAGATGGGATTGACGACTCCAAGAGTTGGAGAAGAATGAGTCGCTGTATTTCAATTTGGCAAAACCTTGACCAGGGTAATCCATCAAATGAATTTGATATTTTGAAATACAATGTGGATAATCTGATCAAAGTTGACAGTTGAACTCTGAGGTATCCTATGAGCATTTTGATCAAGGGGATGAATTATATGAAAACTATATCCGCATGGGTTCTAAGGATGTTGTTCTACACATTCGACCTATCTGACCGTCGGGTACCATTGCTAGATGGTCACTTCAATTGATACAGAAATTTATTCTTCTGCTACTGACTTAAGTTAGGACCTATGAGGTTATACATATTAGAGTTCATGATTTGATCGGATGGTTGATCAATGATTAAGAATCGTTCTAGGGTTAAATGATCAATACGATTGATATTTAACCTAATGCAAGTGTTGTAGGAGGATCGATTAGCAATTGATTGCTAATTGACTTAATTTGATTAAACCAATAGACTGAGATTAATTCTAATTGAATATAATTTAATTAGATTTAGTTTGGGCTTGATTGGATCAAGTCCAATTGATTTTTTGGATAAGCCAAGTGCAAGGAAAAACTAGTCCTAGTTCAATTAGGACTTGGGTCAATCTAATTTCTAATTCGATTAAAAAATTAAATCTAATTTAAATCTAATTTAATCTAATTGAATTAGATTTTTAATTGGATTAAGATCTATTTTAATTAGATTTATTTAGTTTTGATTTGAGAAACCAAATTTGAACAAGTCATAGATTGAACCCTAGTAAGATTAGGATTCCACCTTGCACCACCTTAGCCCCCCACGCCCACTCTCTCTTATTTTGTGCGACAAAACCTTCTCTCCCAGGCCTTCACACACACCCAAAGCTTTTCACTCTTTCTCTCTTATATGGAATGTGGTTGTGGACCAAGTCAAAGTAGGAATTAGTTTGGATTTCAAATTCTATGAGATAGAATTTTAGGAAACCAAAACTCTTTCCTTATGGTACTAATTTTATCTAGATTTTTTTTGAGATTTTTATTAGTTTTTATGGCACATATTGTTGTCCTTTTCTAGTGGTCCATGGCAGAAAAGGAAGGAGGGGGCACCCAAGAGTTGGGCACCCCTTGTCTTGCCCTGTTTGGATTTTCTTTGATTAGGTATTTGATCTAGATAAGAATTTTTTATATATCTTGATTTAAGATGAATTTCTTCTTAAAATTTTTGAAGATTACAGAGAATTGAGAGACCTTTGGGCCATGTAAAAATCAGGGAGAAAGAGTGTTGGGACGTGGAGATATAATAGACACAAAACTAAGTGTCTGGGTTAGAGCAAAGAGAAGAAGAAGAGGATTTTCTTCTAGGGTTGCTGAGTTCACCTCTTCTCTTCCTCCATCTATGTTTTCTGAGAGTGTCTCACATCTAAAACTCCTTCTCCTACTTCTCATCTTTGGAAGATTCCAAATCAAGAAGAAAGAGGCATCTGATCGACCATCAAAGAAGGATCAGCACAGTACTAGCATACTATGCTGATTTCCTAGACCAGGATTTATGATCGTGATTCGTGGGCTCGTGTGGACGACTCCTAGAGGTCAGATGCATGTGCAGCTTGCAACATTATCCTCAAGCCCAGATTAACAAAGTTAGAACGTCTAACTTGCAATGTAATAGATCTGATCTATTATATTTTACATATATTAGATGTAGTATAGAAACAAGTAGATATGATCAACATGTAGTTCTTGCTCTTTATATTTTAATTTTGATATAATGTCATGTAATAATCATGTAATAGGATCTTAGATCTAGGGATTCTTTGATTTTAATAAGATAAATTTTGATTTATTTTAGTCTTTCGCTGTCTGATCTTGAAAAAGTTTCAAGATCTAACCTTGAAACCCTAGATTTGGTTCCTTCAGTCGGTGCTATCACCCATCCCACACTGCTTGGACTCGGCCCCTACGACCTCTGCTCTCCTGGCGCCACCATTGTTACCCACCCCGTGCCGCCTGGACTCGACCCCCGCGAAACTCGCTCTTGCGATGCCGTCGCCGTCACCCACCCCACACCGCCTGGACTCAGCCCCCATGACCCCCGCTCCCTTGGCACCACCGTCGTCACCCACTCCCCATCACCCGGACTAAGCCCCTGCAACCCCCGCTCCCACAGCTCCGATGCCGTCACCCATCTCGTGCCACCCGGACTTGGCCCTCGTGACCCATACTTCTGTGGTGTCGGTGCCGTCACCCACCCTGCACCGTCCGAACTCGACCCCTGTGACCTTCGCTCCTGCAGTGCCACCACCGTCACCCACCTTGCATCATTTGAACTTGACCCCCGCGACCCCTGCTCTCGCGGTGCCACCGCCGTCACCCACCTCATGCCATCCGTACTCGACCCTCGTGACCCTCGCTCCTGCGGTGCCGCCGCCATCACCCAACCCCCACGACCCAGCCCCCGCGATGCTGCCGCCCTCTCCAAGCCCCCGTGACGCCCGGTGCCGCGGCACCACGGCCCTCACACCTTCGCACCCCCCCTGTCGGTTCCCCCCACCACCCTCACCGACCCCCCGTGACACCCGCTCCTATGGTGCCGTTGCCCTCAACCCCCCCCCTCGATAATTAAAGAGAGGGAGAGGGAAGCACCCTTACCTCTGGCGGACGGCAACGACGGTGGTACAGAATCCAACGAAAGCGACGATGGATCCCCGTGACGGTGGAAGCCCACATCGGATGGCAATGGAGACGCGATCGTCGGCAGGAAGAGAGGGGTTGAGAGCTCGGAGAGGGAGAGGAAGAGGGAAAGGAGGGTTTCATGGGAAGAGAGGGGGGAGAGCTCGGAGAGAGAGGGAGAGGAGGGTTTCGCAATCGTCGATGGTGGAAACGATGTCGACTTGACATGTAATAAATGAACAACTATTAATGATAAAATATTTTATCGCTAATACAATTATTCTTGATGAAAAAGTAATTTTCGTCGTCAATAAGGTCCGTCAAAAATTTTTCACTAAAGAAATTTTTTCTCTAAAAAAATTTTACTCAAAAAATTCATGAAATAAATTATTAGCAATAGAAATAAAAATATACATCATTAATAAGGATATTAGCGATGGAAATAAGGTTTCCATCGCTAATAAATACCATCCAAATTTTTTTTTCTCTAATAATTTTTTTTTCAAAAAAATAAAAAAAATTATTTTTAAAATGGTTTTACTGATGAAACCTTTTTTCATCAGTAATAAAAAATTTTTTCATTAACAAATTTTTTCTTCATAAAAATTGATTAAAATAATATTTTTAAAATATGATTGTTGATGAAAAATAAATTTACATCGTAAATAATTCTTTTTAAAAAAATTTAAAGACTATTTATGATGAAAATTTGGTTTACATCACTAATAATTAAAAAAAATTTCAAATTTTTTTAGTTTAAAAAAATCTTCTCAATAATAATTTCATCAAAAATTAATTTTAAATTTTTTTCACCAAGAAAATTTTTCATCCAAAAAGTTTAACAAAAAAAATGACATTAAAAAAATATTCGTGATGGAAAATAAAATTAATTTTTTTAATCTAAAAAATTTTTGGTCTAAAAAAATTTTTAAAATAATTTTATTGAAAAAATTAATTTTTTATTAATCAAAAAAATTTTATATAAATAGTTAATTTATGATTTTTTTTGTAAAAAAAAATTTCTCCAAAAAAATTACATAAAAAAGATAATTATGACAAAAAGTTCAATTTATGTCGTTAATAATTGTTATAAGGATAAGTCTTCAGCTTCCGTAATGGAATGGACACTATGGAAGATCGATAGTCATGAGATCTTCGATCTTCAAAGAGCTTATTTTCTTCTTGGAGTTCTCGTTTTGAAAGTCGGAGTACAAAAATATCACGATGATTCTAAAATCGTAAGAAAAATATATCAAAATTGAGATTTGGACGATAGGATAGGAACAAGAAGTTAGAGGTCTAGAAGCTCATATATTGTATGTGAGGATCAAGCTTGAGAAATTCAAGAAGAATTGTGTGAGCATCAAAGAGTAATTAACTAGCATCAAAGCAGACCTCCGGGTAGTGCACGTTGTGTTATAAAACACAAGCTCATATTTACACTTTGCATTGCTAGGAAGATAAGTACTCATATTGTTTGTCTTCTCATGATTCAAACTCCTATAGAGATATATTTGAATATCGATCAATGTGGAAAGCATGGGACCTTTCGAGATTGTGAAAGTCATGCTAAAATATGCTGCTTAACTATATGGTTTCTACATGAAAAGAGACTTCTTTCATGCAGCTTAAGGCAGACACTCCATCAGAAAGATTTATTAATATCACTAGTAACAGGGCTAACGATGAATAGATAAATTTTACATTACAAATAAAAATATAGCTCATTTTATTCAAAAGGATCTATTCATTCCGCTCCGTGAATATCATCCACTTTCATATGATTTTTTTATACAAAAAATTCGGTCTGGATCATAACTCACATTTGCTTCTTTACCATGTAAAAAGATAAAAGATGTATATAGCTGCTACAAAAAATAGATGCAGTTGTCTTACACAAAATCAAAAATTTAAATTTTATATATTTTTTTAAAATTTTTAACTTTTTCAATATTGACGATGAAAATATTTTCATCGTAAATAATTAAGTATTTATGATGTAAATTTTTTTCTTCATAAATACTTAATTATTTACGATGAAAAATTTTCATTGTAAATAATAAGTAACTTTTGATTTTTTTTTAATTTTTAATTTTTTTAAATATTGATGATGAAAATATTTTTATCATAAATAATTAAGTATTGATGATGAAAATTTTTTTCATCAAAATATTTAATTATTTACGATCAAAATTTTTTATCATAAATAATAAGTAATTTTTAATTTTTTAAATATCTGATTTTTTTTAAATATTGATGATGAAAATATTTTTATTGTAAATAATTAAGTATTTACGATCAAAATTTAATTATTTATGACAAAAAATTTTCATCATAAATAATTAATAATTTTTAAATTTTTTATTTTTTTTCAAATATTGGCGATGATAATATTTGCATTGTAAATAAACTTATTAATGATGAAAAAAATTATCTATCATAAATATTTAATTATTTATGATAAAAATATTTTCATCGTTAATATTTAAAAATTTAAAATTAAAGTAAATGATATATTATTTACGATGAAAATATTAGTCGTAAATAATAAGTATTTAAGATGAAATTTTTTTTGCATCACTAATACGCGACTATTTACGATAAAAAATTATTTTTATCATAAATAGTAGATTATTTGTGACGAATATTTTTTCATCGTAAATAGTATTATTGACGATAAAAATATTTTCATCGTAAATAATTTCATCGCAAAAAGACTGTTTTTTTATAGTGTTCATATCATTTGCAACTTCTCAGGACTTCATCTAAAAAAACTAGCTAGAAGTTATCATTTAGATTTTTTGATTAAGTATCCAAAATCTATCCTTACATAGATATTAAACATACGACAACATGGATCCTCACATGATTTTGTTTTAACCATTTCCATTCTCTTTATAATTACTTTGCAATCACATATTTTGCATTTACAATATTATATTCTCTAGATAATAGGAATACTAGAATTTTTTTTGTGTGTAATTTTAATATTTTTTTTTTTTAAATTCAACGATGTGAGATAAGGTTTGCTGACAAGCAAAACTCTTCTTTCTATAGCTGTCTATGAGTAATGCCGTGGAGTATCAGTTTCATGCACATAAAGACTTCTCCTACCTCATTCTGCCTCATTGCGCAAGAGGATTAGGACCATTAATTTCAAGATTCAGTGCAATACATGAAATATTACCGTATTGCCAAGCCCGCGTTAATTAGCCTAACAAACTTTTCATAGCACTTAATATGTTCTGCAAATTTTTTTCATTATCTCCTAATGATGGCCACATGTGAATATACTATTAGTAATTTATTTAGGCTTCCAGGCATGTCAAAGAAATTAACATATTGAAATGATAGTGTCAATAATAGCAATGATTAGTATGAGAGTGGAGCAACAGTACTATAGTTATGGCTAAGATACTGTCATGAGTTGATATCCAGGAGCATGGAAATATGAAATTTTAAGTAACCTTTTAGAAATATACGGACGGCAGAGGAGAGGAAGGTAAAAAATAGATTTGGATCCTTCGAATGTGCAGGAAGTGACTTCCAAGTCTACGACGTCACTTTCTTGCTTCATTTAATTCTCTTGTCTATTTATTTTTTGCCATCAAAGTCTTTGCCTAATTAGTATTGATATTTCTTGAAGACAAAATAGCAGAACAATCTATACGGTCACAGCCACGTTAGCTGGAGGGTAGTTCTTAGCCAAATGGCAGGGTTGTCAACTTTGGATACCAATTAACAATCTAGTTGACTTGTTTTTTTTTTTTTTTTGGTGAAAATCTAGTTGACTTGTTTTAACATTCGTGATACGAACATGAAGTAGTTCAGATAACTCACACAAGCTAAAAGTTATCTAAAACTAAAAGATAAAGACACCATCTAAGGGCCTGTTTGAATATTTCTATAAAATTATACCGAAAATTCTATTGGATTCATAGGTTGAACTGTCATTTATATATAGTCCTATTAACTAAATACCTTTCGGCTCAAATCCTATGAGAGGATTTGGATAATTCCTTAGAATATGCAAACTAGATGGACAAACAAATCTAATTCCTATAGAATTTTTAGTTCAACTTCAATCTTTGTTTGTAAATTAAGCAAAGAAGCATTAAAATGCAATGCTAGTCCGATTATTTTGTCCTTTTTTTTTTTTTTTTTTTGAAAAAGAAAGTGTAACTTAAATGCTCGCCCATCCTAATACTATTCTAACGAAAGCATGTTTAACTGCAGAGTTATGATAGAAACCAAGACTCCAGTGATAGTATGATTGCAAAACCCTCCCTTTCTTTCCCAATCATTCTCTCTGTATCATTTGATTTATTCATTCTAGCTTCTAGCAGACTAGCCAATTTGAACGTCAGCTTCAAAAAGTACTGCTTGGTATTAAAGCTCTTGTAAAGATCATAACAACTAGCACGTTTGAAGAAACAAGAGGTATAAATGCTTCCTACACATCGCTTCCCCTTTCAATGTATCTAACGGGACATAGAGAATCTATTGCAGCAATCATGTCATCACATGAGAATGCTTAAAGCAAGCGGCTGCATTAGAGCAATCAATTTTGCCATGTGAACATCTTATGGATATCTTTTACGAGATTATTCCTTTGACTTTTAGAACACAAGACAAAGAACAATTAGTTAACAATCATGATTATTGGATATATATATAGAAAAAAGCCATAAGTGTTCACATATTAATAATTGGTTCTCTATGTCCAGCCTTATCATTGTCGTGATAAATACAAAATTGACTAATGATCTGGATAATTTTTGAGTAGAGGTAGGCTACACCAGCAATGAACCACATTGGTCATCAAATTTTATTCACGAAGTAAGAGACGAGATTATATACAATCCAAGAGAGCTGGGAAAAGAATTTACATCATAACATGAGAAACAGACGAAATTAAATGAAGAAAATAAGCTGATGCTGGTAAAAAATAGAATCTGAGGCAAAAATAGTGGTAAGAATAGAGCAAAAGCAGGAGACTAGCTCAGTGGGGATGTCACTCAGAAAAATTCAGTTTTCAGCAGAAGAACATCCTACAGGTGATCACACAGCTACAATTCCCCCTTCATTGTCTCCATCAGTGGTATTGGAATCACCAAAGGGCAACAATAAGCTCAAAATTCCATGACAATATATGAGCTAATAGAACATCAAAACCAACGAGTGAAAGGAAGCTATGCTGCTCTAGGGTGCAACATGTAAGGTGGATGTAAATGTCAGTCTTGCTCCTCTCTCATGCAAACATCTCCATATAATGTACAATCTACATTATTGGCTGGTTGACTAGATTATATGCCATCCCTATGTCATGGTTTCAAACAAATCTAGATACCTAGCCATCAAAAAAACGGAAAAGCAATCAAATCCTAATTCTAGGCCTTGTCTGGAAGCACAATTAATTTATTGTCAATATATTTTACACCATTTACATTATTAGCTGGTAGACAAGAGTATGCATAGCTCTCAACGTCATGGCATCAGATCTAGCTTATATGAATAAATAATAATCAAATTAATCACCTAATGCTTATCTAGAAACTATCATGTCAACTTAGTTTTATTGCACCTATAAATTAAAGGTCAAAATCTCTTGGCCGCTCATGCGGACAAATAAACAAAACTGCTTGCAGAGCTAGTTTTAAAGCCTTCAGCTCGCCTCTTCTATTGCTTTAATGGTCTTCATTGGCCTTCTAGACTCATCTGGATAACTATTAAGCTTAAGAGGGGACACCTATAAATCCTCAACTAGACCATGCACCCATTAATTTGTGGATGACACTATTTGCTGCTGTCTTTGAGCTTATAATCACATCATTGCTGACAAAAGGATTAATTGGTCATTTCCTAAATAAGTTTTCTAGGTGGTGGTTTCCTAGTTGGGGAGTTATTTTTAAGGAAAGCCAAAACATATTTCAATTTGGTGATTGTTATGGGTAATTCATATGGATGTCAAAAGTGAAATATTTCAATTTGTGGTGATAAGTTAATGTCTTTTGACATTAATGTGAAAACCATATCAAATTTATAAATCTCTGAGATTGGGTGGATTTTAGAAAGCTTTAGATGCCTTTCTTTTAAGAGTTCGGATTTCCTATGATGTAATTTTGCACCACAAAATTCTATACCATCATATATAGCCATCACATTATCTATATTAAGATAAATTTCGTTCATCCTGAACATATATTCACACTTTTTGAGCATGATACATGACACATTATGGACATAATGGAGAGCCAACTATTTCCAAAATAGGTGGTGTAACAACTGTCCGTCATGCACCATAGGGACCATGCCATCCATCTTCGTCGAAGGTGGATGTCTTTCGTTCATCCCGAGAATATGTGCAAATGCTTCTCAGTGCAGTACACGACAGGTCATGATGATGTGGACTTACGCATCTACGAGATACCCGTGTGATTGCTATCCACAATAATACTGTACTTTGCAATAGAAAAGTCACGTCGTAGACGACATCGTTTCTTCTTTTCTGATCTAGTTGGAATCCCCGAGTACGTTTCTATTACATTATGTACATAAATAGGCTAGCTCAAGTCCATGAATTGTAACTGACATTTTGTTTTGGGGATCGATCAACAGTCACAGTTGTGAAACGGACTGAAAGTTACTTGATGTCCGGACTGTGAAATGGCTTTGTGACACAATTTGGTCGGCGAGCTAAGAACCGGACGGCACGGTCATGTGTGGTATTGCTAACTTCACTCATTTATTTTCTACTTCCAATAGATGACCTCCCATTTTGGACGATTGTGAGTTTTGAGTTCCTTTGAACGCCGGAAAATGCCATCGAAGGCACTAGCGAGCCAACCAATCATCCACAAAGAAGCATGGAAACGAACAAGAGAAACAAGAAAGATAGTGAAATGATGGAGGCGGCAAAGATTAACTTCGAAGGTCCTTTTCGGGGTATTGTTTGTATTGGAGATGTTTCATTTGGCTTTGTATTTGCTTCATATAGATATATGTATATTTATATATTTATTTGTTTCTTTATATGTCCGGGAAGCGGGCTTTCTTTACATTCCAGGTAACTCATGCATGCCAACCTTCAGACAATGGTTCAGCCGTCCAGAACTTAGTTTTTATCCTCACTTATCCCAACTGCTTAATAGATTGTCTACTTAATCCTATAGTGTATTAGCTCATATCCTAAATTACTTCTTTAGCCAATATCCACTGTAGCTAAGAGGATACAAGTCGTCTCAACTTAAGCTCTCACTATACTTAAATTATGTATTTAAATAGTTCAAATAATATAACTGATGGTTAACCCTCCCAATTCATCAAAAACTCGTGCATGCCAAGAAGGAAATCAAGCAACCAATTGAATAGCTACGGGTATCCATGGAGAGTTTGTAATTGCCACCTATATCCCATGCTTTTGGGGATAATTTTGTATGCTGATGCAACAGGTGTATATTATATCACCATTGTTGGGGGAATATTTTCTCCTTGGGCTGAAGACATGGGTTGATGGATCTGATAATATGATCTGATCTCAACTTCAGTCCGTTATGATTCATGAATCCTGATAACTGTCCTGAACGGAACTCTTAGGATCGGTCATCCCCAACTTCGGAATCAAACTTATCTCTATTTCACAGTAACTGACCTTTTTCAATACTTACCCAGCATTGCACATAGCGAAATGCCCGAACATGCCGATTTTTGACTTCGATCGTGGATATTCATCGGCCTCTAGTCCTTATCCCATTAAGCGAGATCTGCTTCAGTCATCTCTTTTCTTCAATATCCAGTGGATCTATTCGAACTATTAGTTAGAGGGGTTAGGCTGATCCAACATGCATCCTCATTTCAAAAAACACCCACGACATACAGTTAGCTTTGAAATGAAAAAGATAGGCACAATAACCATCCTATCAATCTTGATCGGGAGTCTTGTCACATCATATTTGAATCAGTCCTATGGTTTCTTACAATGGTTTCACAACTTTAGCCGACAAAAAAAATCTACAAGGGACCCCCCAAAGTATGCAACCATAATCTCTCTATACTTCTTCTCGTCTATTTTCTTATTATTTGATTTGAGCATTGGAAGATCTCCATCGAAACCAACTCCAATCAAGACTTGCTTGCAGATTTTCTTTCTGAGAGGATGGGCCACCGCTCTAGCCTTTCCGACTGTGATCCAGATTTCAGCGGCAACAGATTGGCGCTAGAGAAAAAGATCGATCTGATCATCAGAAGAAGCACCAGTTGGAGATTATGGCACCATGAAGAGCATCCACCAAGAGATCTGGTACCGCCGCAGCCTCCTAGTAAGTGGAGCATACGGCAGACTAATAAGTTTCGATATAGCTACAGTCGGAAGTTCAGCAATCACCTCTCCAGCAGGTGGTGACTATCAGTGCGGAGTAGTTTCATCACCTGTTCTAGCAAGTACAAACTCTGCTACCACCATTCAGATGATACAGCAGCTCCATGCTATACTGCCAGCGGCAACACCAGCAACAGCGGTTGCAGCCGCACCCCCACCAGCCAGCGTAGTATCAGTGGTGGATCCACACTCGATGGTTCTCCTATAATAGCTTGTGGCAGCACTACAGGCACGACCACTGCTCCCCCCACGAAGCTTGAAGCGAGGGAGACAGACTCACCACATTTGACCCTGAAGTCCAGAACCTAGAAGACGGCAGTCACCAAGTCCTCATTTTAGGCAGGAATTCAATGCCTAGTCGACAATCTATCCTTCAATGTTCGAAAAACTACACTGCCAGAGATGCAGACATCGACCGCCAGCTTCGGGAGATGAATGAGCGGATCGAAGCAATCCACAATCAGGCACCAAGATGCGATGACAGGTATAATACCAACCTACTATTCAATGATTGAATCATGCAAGAGTCACTCCTCAAGAATTTCAAGATGCCGTAGCTTGAAAATTATCATGAGATCACTGATCCCATGGATCATTTGGTGAGCTTTAAGTCTCTGATACTTATCCATAGGGCAACTGATGCCGCCTTTTGTTGGACTTTTCCATCTACCTTGAATGGCATAGCCCGGTATTGGTATACCAGCCTGAAGCTATGGACGATCCATTCTTTTGACCAAATGAGCTGGATGTTCGTGGGCCATTTTGTGAGCATTAGGACACAACAAAAGGGATCGGACTCCCTGATGAATGTGAAGCAGTGGGAAGGGGAGTCCATCCAATCTTATCTCAGTTGCTTCAATGCAGTCGTATTGGAAGTTCGTGACCAGGATCAATCAACTGTGATGGCCATTTTGAAGGGTGGATTACTGAAGAATGATCTCTAATATTCTCTAGAGAAGATCTACCCTCGAGACTTCACTAACATGCTGGCTCGAGCGAAGAAGTATGCTAGGGCAGATGAGGCATTTGAAGGTGAATCCCCGATAATTCTGACTGAAGATAGGAAAGAAGAAAGGCTAGAATCTCCATCAAGGAGTCAGTCGCACCATCTCTCTCCTCCCAGATGCTGAAGATCTCAAACTCTCCCATGGAACCCTCGATAGAGGGACAACCCTAGAAGGGAGCGGAGCGTGTCTCCACCTAGGAGATTTATAAATTACATCCCTCTGAATGTCGTCCGAGCTCAGATGCTTATGCAGATTAGGGATCGAATTCCAAGAGCAAAGAAATTACAGTCTAACCCCGGCTAGCAGAATCATAATAAATATTACTTTTATCATCATGACCACAGCTATGATATCAAAGATTGCATCCAGCTTCAGGATGAAATAGAAGAACTTATCCGGTGCGATCGTTTGGACCGATTCATTTGGCATTGACAGGACCAGTCAGAGGGCAGCGAAGATTATCTACCCACCAAAACCACAATAGAGGGAGCCTTTTGGAGACTGGCCTCCTACGGGGGTAATCAATGAAATAACTGGAGGACCCCGAGGAAGGATGGAGGAATCGACCGAACCATCCAAGAAGCTGAAGATCGAAGAATCCTTTGTCTTCACTGAAGAAGATGCCCAAGGGATTCAATTTTCACATAATGATGCAATGGTTATAACTCTTAATATTGAAAACTATGATATACATTGTGTCTTAATTGATAATACAAGCTCAGTCGATGTTTGTTTTACGATGCTTTTTCTCAAATCAGCATACCATCAGAATGAATGGGATGAATGGATACTCCTCTTATGGGATTTACTGGGGATATTGTACCAGTTGAAAGAGTGGTGACTCTTTTTGTGGTGGCTGGGCGATATTCTCGGCAATCCAAAATTCAAGTAGACTTCCTGATAGTTTGAGCACCCTCAACATACAATGCAATCCTTGGGCATTCGGGACTTAATGCACTTCAAGCCATCGTGTCTACTTACCACCTAAAAATAAAGTTCTGATGGGGTTCGAAGTTGGCGAAGTGCACGGAGATCAGGCCTTGGTGCGATAATGCTACAACATTGTGCTTCGCCGTATAGGGCCATCTGAAGCCTATCCCGTTGAGCGGCTGGACACATGGGATGAGTTGTCCGAAGATAGAGGAAGAGAAGTGAAGGATTTGGAGACAATACCACTTGGAGATGGCAACAAAGAGCATACCATCTAGATTGGGTCGAATCTCAATTAGATAACAAGAAAATGACTTGTTTCCTTTTTGTAGGACCATGCTGATGTGTTCGCCTAGATACCAACCGACATGCCTAGTATTGACCCAAAGGTGATGATACACCAATTAGGCATCCATCCAAATTGTAAGCCTATCAAGTAGAAAAAAAGAAGCTTCATACTTGAGCGATAGAAGATGATAGCTGAACACAGACTTTGTTCGGAAAGCTACCTATCCCAGCTAAATTGCGAACATAGCCCTCATGAAGAAGGCGAATGGCAAGTGGAGGGTCTTCATCAACTTCACTAATCTTAATAAGGCATGCCCAAAAGATAGCTACCCCTTGCCTTCAGTTGATCAACTGGTAAACGCAACTTCGAGCAATAAACTCCTCACCTTTATGGATTTCTTTTTTGGATATAATCAAATCCTAATGGCTCATGAAGATGAAGAGAAAATAACTTTTATCATTGACCGAGGTCTCTTTTGCTATAGAGTTATGCCCTTTGGTCTGAAAAATGCAGGTGCAACTTATCAGTGCCTAGTAAATAAGATCTTCAAAGACCAAATTGATCGAAATATGGAGGTTTATAAAGGAAGTCTGACTTTCAAGATATACATGCAGAAATTTAAAACTAATAGCGAAAAATTTTTGATCTAGATTAAAACACTTTTAATCTATCATGCATAAAATATAGATGTAATCTACACAAGTCAGAATCATTCACGTATTGAAATTAAGATGCTGAAAAATAAAATTCAAATTTAAAAATTTTAAATCAAGATTTCATCTCTATATCTTTGTGTGGATCGATGATCTCCACAGTTGATGATCTTAGTATACTTTGAGATTTTTTGAATAGCCGCACATACGTCCGACCTCTACAAGCATCCACATGAAGTCTTTTTTCCAATCAGAGACCTACATCTTCATCGGGATGCTAGCTCCCCTGTAGAAGATACCTCTTGATGGTTGATATCACTGATCTCCATCAATCTCTTAGACTCTCTAAGGAAGACGGAGTAGAGGAGGAAGAGGAGGAAGATGGGAAAGAAGAACAAAGAGACTCTCTCTTTTTCTTCCTAGAATTCATGCATGAGATCCCTACACCAGAGATTTTGAGAAGAACTTTTTCTTCTCTTTTCTTCCATGCAAAAGAGAACCCTTTCTCTTATTTTTTAAGCCTTCATAGAGGAACTCTTCCTCTCTAAATTCCCCATTGTAAAGATCAGATCCCATCTGATTTTTCATGCTTAAAATCTCCTTTCTAACCCAAGCTCACAAGGAAGACTCTTCTTCCTTTCTTTCATCCATGAGAAATACCTTCTTCTTCTTTTTTACTCATGCCAAGAAGATTTGATTTGATTTCATATTTCTTATTAAAACTCCTCACTCTTTCACGTTGAAACTCCCTTCTTATCCAACACCCAAAGACCACTCTTAAATAGGTATTAGTTAGAGATTTTTGGAAGAGTTTGGGAGGCCTCCAACTCTTGGATGCCTCTCTTACCTTTTAGGCATGTAAAAGACTTTGGGGCATGGCCTTTTAGCATGAAACCCTTCATGCAAAAAACCCTTTTAGCGTGGATTCCTATGGCACAAAGAATCCAATGGCGTGGGGCTTCATATGGCATAAGGGAGAGGAGAAATCCTAAACCACTTGGGCTTTTCTTTTGTGCCTAGTTTAAATCGAGTCAAATCCTAATCCAATTAGAACTTGATTGGACCTAAAGAGATTAAAATTCTAATCCAATTAGGAACCCAATCTCTCTAGATTAAATCCTAATCTAATTTAGAATTAGATGGCACCCAAATCCTAATCTAATTAGGAATTGATCTCTCTTACCATTGGATTATCTCATAACTCAATTAGACTTGATCTAATCAAATCCAAATCAATCTAAATTAAATCTAATTCAATTAGACTTAATTTCAGCCCCATTGTTCAATTAAATTGAGTCAATTAGTAATTCAATTACTAATTAATCTTTCTATAACTCACTACTACTTAATAAATTTGATAATTATAATAATTATATTAAATCAATCATCAATCATATTGATAATTAGATCCTTCTATGATTCATAATCACAGATCAACCATCTGATTGGATAAAAATTTCTTTTGTGTATGACCCCATAGGTTCTATTCTATCTGATAGTGAGATATACTGTGATCTCCATCACAATATCATCGAAATTTTTTTTGATGGATTGAATGATTCCAACTCTATCCATCAAGAGTCATCGATTATTAAGACGATGCTCAATGAGTCTATCAGTAACACCTATAGTATGTAGAAACAATCCAGCAAGAATAAAATATTGAACCTTTAGATATAGTTACCATATGATTCGATCCTTCTATTGTGAGTTCTGACAAGATGGAGGTCATGGATAACTCATCAAATCCCATCGCTTGTCATATATACTATTCAATTAACTCGAGTTCATAAGTAAAATTCTATGAAAACTCTTTTCCATCACTTACTCTGCTATGGCCATAATCTTCTAAACTCAGTCTCATAAATAACATTGGACTATTCCTTATCTATCAAGATCGATAGATCTCATCTAGATGCACACCCTACTCTTATAGTAAACCCACTACAGCCATCATCTACTACAAAGACCCATATGTCTAGGGACCATGTTTATGTGTAGTCAAACTACAGCAATCCAACTGTGAATAGCCAAGGCACTGCAAGTCTGAGGACTACTCACATCATTGCAGCATCGAGTATATCACTGATGAGTGGATAAACATCCATGTGACTACTCATATTGATCACGCTCGATACCATTATTCTCTAACAATCATCTGTACTTTCACTCCAGTATTCCTACGCTATAGACTTAAGACTCATCTATCTAGAATAAAGTGATCTGTGCATCAATCTAATCAGATCAATTACCATCCTCATGATGATTCATCGATCAAAAGTATTTAGATCACTAATGACACATGCCTCAAATTTTTAACTCTTGAGAATATGTGTTATCATCTTATTAATTCTTTAAAAAAATTATAGACACATAACTCAACATGAATAAAAATTAATCGGACTTATTTTATTCGATTACAAAACTATGCTATTAGAAAGGTTACATGTGTCAGCTAACTTGACTTCTAGGACATATATCTAAAAATCTTCCACTTACATTGAAGTCAATTGGCCATCAACCTAAGCCTCATCTTCTCAAGGTGAGCTTTAATCTTCTGTGGGTACAATAACTTAGTCAGTGGATCAATCACGTTCTTCATAGAGTCTAACTCTCTGTATCTCGACACTCGAGATATTTGTAAATCTGATAGAATCATCGCTCAATGTGCTTAGACTTCTGATGAGATCTTGGTTCTTTAGCCAAAGCTATGGAACCGATGTCATCGTAGTAGAGTTTATGACATCTCATGTCATCACTCCAAGCTCTACAACAAACTACATAAACCAAAAAATGCCTTAGCACCCTTAGAAATATTGGATGTATGCCCTAGAAGTCAATCTTGGCTGACACATATTATATCTCTAGGACATAGTTTTGTACTTATTGGGTAGTAATATTACCATTCATGTTTATGTATCAATGAATCATCTAAGAAATTAACAAGATGATGACACATATTCTTAAAGAGTTGAGAATTTGAGACATGTGTCACTGATGATTAATTTTTAAATTACTCCTGATCATAGGATCATCATGGGGATGGTGATTGATCCAAATAGATCAGTGCATGGATCACTTTCTTCAGATAGATGGGTCTTGAGTCTATAGTGTAGTGACACTAGAGCGAGAGTGCAGGTGATTGTTAGAGAACAACTAGCACTGAGCATGACCAACATGAGAAGTCACATAGATATCTGCTCACTCGTTAGTGACTTTCTCGATGCTGTAGTTGTATGACTGATCTTTTGACCTGAGATAGCAATACTACTTGCAGTGAGATTACGGAGTTTGATTAACATGTTAACATGGGTCTCAAGGAACCCTTGCAGTAGATGTTGGTGACAGTTGGTCCACTGTAAGAGTGGGGTGTTCATCAAGATGGGATCTATCGATCCTAGCAGAAGAAAGTAGTCCTATGAGATTTAAGAGGCTGAGTCCTTAAGTCTATGGCTATAGCAGTATGATTGATGAAAAAGAATTTTCATAGAGTCACATATGGACTTGAACTGATTGAATCTATTATACGACCGATGCTGAGATTTGACGATTCATCCATAACCTGCCATCTGATCGGGACTCACGATAGAGGGACTATATCATGCGCTAACTGCACCTAGAGATTCATCTTTTATTCTACTGAATTACCACTACATACTGCTAGATGTCACTGATGGATTGTGAGACTCATGAGGATCATCTTGATGATCAATGATCCTTGGTGTGCTGAGTTAAAATTATTTCAATATATTAAAAAAAATTTCAATGATATTATGATAGAGATCATAATATATCTCACTACCAGACAGAATAGAGCCTATGGGATCACACACAAAAAAAAATTTTGACTAATCAGATGATTGAATTACGATTATGAATCGTAACAAAATTTGATTATCAATTTGATTGATAATTGATCTAATGCAAATATTGCATTATATAACTTACTAAAGAGTTAGTAAGTTATAGGAGGATTAATTAGCAATAGAATTACTAATTAACTTAATATGATTGAGCAATGGAGCTTGCATCAAGTTCAATTTGATTGAATTTAATTTGAGTTATTTTGAGTTTGATTTGATTGATCAATCCTGTAGGGTTGTAGGATAACCCTAAAAGATACTTGAATTGGATCGGAGGATAAGTCTCTGTTGAATTAGAATTTGGGTTTGACTCAATTTTTAATTAAATTAGGATCTAAACATGAATATTAGATTTTCTATTTGGACTAGATATTCCCATATTCATAGGTGCACAAAATTCTTATTGGATTAGGATTAAAAATTGAGTTTGACTTAAGCACCAAGAAAAAATCCAATTGGACTAAGATTCCTCCTCCAATTAAGAGATATCTAATCTAAATTAATTAGGCTTTAAATCAGATTTAGATTTCTATTTATTTGAGTCTAATCTAGTCCTAATATGATTAAGATTAATTGATATTTTAATTAGATTTAAAATAGTAATTTAAACAAGAGTCTCATGTGATTAAATCTCTTCCTTTCCATGTGCAAATAGGAGCCCACGTCACCTTCAATTTGTGTGCCCAAATAAAGCCATGCCAACCAGCAATTAATGCCACTTCTTCTCCTTCTTTTTGTGCATGTAATAAGATCCATGAAGGTCCTTTTTATCATGAAAAATTTGGTGTGAAACCTGGTGGTTTGGGCATCACAAATATTGCAAGAGTCCTACTTGAATTGGTTTCTTGATTCCTATCCAAATTTGAAGTCCTATCTTCATCTATTTATACCCCACCATATTGGATGGTTTTTGGAGGATTAGCACCAGGTTTTACACATCCTAGAGGAGAGGATTTAATGTGGAGAAAAGAAAAGAGAGAAGGGGCGGCATCCATGGTTCTTGGCGTGAGGTAGTTATGGTTTGATCTCTTCTTTATTGCAACAACCAAGGGTTGATTATTAGGACATCTTGTTTTCTCCCTCTTGTCCATATTTAGACATGATTGTCTCCTCTTTTTTTTATCCAAAAGTTGGATAAAATTATTTCATCTCTATTGTAGAGATTTGGTGCATAGATTTTTGGAAGAAAAGAGAAGAAACGGTTCTTCTCATGATCTTTAGCGTAGAGATCAAGATCCTCCTACACTTTTTGTTCTCTAAGAGTGTCTTAGGAGAAAAAAAAAATTTAACTATCAAGATACGATCTCTACAAGGGAGCTAGTACCTCAATGAGATCAAAAAGTTTCTAATCAAATCAGAGTCTCGTATGGATACTCGTAAAGGCCAGACACTTGTGTGGCTACAAAAGACCTTCAAAAGACATCCATGATCATCTGTTCGTGTTGAAGATTGATCCATATTCAAGTATATTTTATATTTATTTTTTTATTTAATTTATATATCTGAATCTTATCTCACATATGATGATCCTATTATGGTTTGAAGATATGATCTTATGCATGCTAAGATTAAATTGAATTTAATCTGAAGATTTTTAAAAATTCTGCCGCATACTTGTTTTGTAAAATTATGCATGCATGAAACTATAAAAATCCAACAATGGTATCAAAGCCACATCATATGCATGAGATTTAGATTTAGATTTAAAATCTATAGAGAAAAATTTTAGATCTGAAAGATTTTGATGTTGTTCTGACATAAGGTTGTCCTGGCATAACTTGTTATGCTGAATAGTTATCCTAGAATGATGTCAAAATTTTTAATTAGATTGAATTTTTAGATCTAATTTTTAAAGCATATATGTGATATATATTTTGTTATTTAGATCTAAAAAGATTTTTAAGATCTATTTTGATTAATTTATATGATATACGATAACATGTTTAGGACTAAAATTTGTTTTAATGATCTGAATTTGTTTATGTATGTGATATATATTTGTATTTATGATTTGAAATTATTTCAAGATCAAAATTTACTCTTCATACAAAGAATTTAGATCTAAAAATTTTAATTTAAGATATGAAATTAGTGTTTATGCATGAGGGATTGGTCATAGGTAGATCAAGTTAGGTCCTGTAATTTGATTACATTAAAGGTTTTCTGATTTGATCATGTTGGGTTTAAATTAATTTATTAGTTGATCAAATCGAGTCAAGTATTGATTAGGATAAGATCAATAGAGCTTATTATCATACAATTATTATTGATCAAATTGATTAACACCCATATGTAGAATCGATTAACCTAAGGACCTAATTCGGCTCTGTGGCTCGAGTCTGATTCACTTAAGCTAACCTATTCGGATCAATTATCTAATTAGTGTCTAAGACAAGTAATTGAAAGATGATTATTTAATTAACTTCGTTTGTTGATCTGATCAATTTATTGGTGTCTAAGGAAAGCAACGGGGAGACCCCCACCAATCTCCACTTATCTAGTTAATTTGAAAGATTGAGTCACAAATATAGTTGCTTGATGGTTTGATTTAATCCATACCAATTACATCAGTCATATGATGACTAATTAGATAAGATCTAAACTCAAATCTTTCTGCAAAATATTAAGTCCAAGGTCTTCCACCATTGTAGATGTACGGGCATGCTACCGGTGTTGATTATTCTCGACTGGTCACAGTAGTTCAGTTGCATCAGAAATATGCAACCACTTTATTAGCAAAGAGTTGCTGCAGAATAAAGATGGGGTTGGACCCAATAACAGTTAGATGAGGGACCCAATGACGGCTTTGCACTTGCTTGTGAATGGTTGGTTTGGCTTAACTAAGGAGTGCGGGCAATAACTGTTATGTGAGCCCACATGACTTAGAGACCAAGTGGCTGCAACATGCTTAGAGAAGCATCTGGACAAAGAGTTGTTCACACATCGATATTTTTATTCGTGTTACCAATAATTATTAGGGGAGGTACACGGCATCAGTGGGACCGTAGCACCCACTAGAAATTCAATTGTTGTATTATGGTTTTCGTTTCTCCATCTAGAGAGTGTGGGAGATCTGATAAAATAGTGGGAGTCTCTTTTTGCATCTAAAAGTCTCTAGTACAAATCATAAAAATAAGTACAAACATCCAATTAGAATCTTTGCTCTCTGCTGTTCATTGTGTCAGCTTTCAACCCTCTAATTTGAATCTTAAATATCAATCGATTAATCAAAATCGAGTATATAGACTGGCTTATAAATCTAAGAATCATTCTTAAATTTTAAAAAATTAAGCAATGTACTCTACCGAATTATTCTAACATTAACAATCCATCCAACCCATAGTCAACGAGCTATACTTGATGAGTGGATGGACAATGATAATAAAAATAGGTGCTATGCATAAGTACATATATACTACCAACGATGTGTTGATTTATCTACATGTATTGTGAGATGATTAAGAGTCACACAGTGCATGTGATGCATGATGGGCAGTCAGTCTATGATCATTATTTGATAATGATCAAGGATATAAAGGAGCTTAAAAGGCTCGACATGACCATGCATAAGGAATTACTTATGAATTTGATCCTATGATTCCTGATTAGTTTATACGGATAGTTTATGGTAAACTACCATATGAAAGACCATCATGGCACCTTATCTGAATTGATCAAAATATTAATAATAAAGGAACCTTGAAAGAGTTTAGAGGTAAATACCTAGAGAGCCTAAAGAAATAAATACACGTTTAGAGTAGGCATGTCATAATTGCTCAATATAATCCTTACAATTTTTTTTCTCCAGTTGAGCTGTGGACTCTAGTGTAGAGTCGATGAAAAGGTGGAGGATTGAGGAAGTAACCCTTGAATTGGCTATAGGACAATAGTTACTGTTGTGGCCATGGATATCTATCCTTTGCGATCATCGTTTGGATTTAGTTTCAAGAGACGGTCTCTATCATTTGCATGGTGATGTATATGTGAACTTAATTGAGCAATTAGTGAATACTTTTGAATCTGAGAGATCCAAAATTAAGATAAAATTAAGTATAGATGGAACCTATGGTTAAGTCATATTGGAGAAGAAATGATTAACAAACTGAAAAATATGGGCTTTGGGCTCATTGACTGTTGAATCAAATCTAGTTTGTGTATCATCTCTTTGAGTAAATATGACCAAGCTACTCTTATGGGATAAGAGGAAAAGAACTATTGAGATACTTATCCTTATACATATTTGATGTGTGTAGCCCATGTGATATGCTAAACAAGGAGTTATCTCTACTATGTATATGAGATACAAATCTAAAATTTTTAAAAGGTTTAAAAAATTTAGATATAAGTAGAGAAGTAAATCAAAAAATTTTTAAAGATACTTCGATTGGATTGAGGGTGCAATACCAAAGAAAAAAAATTTTCAATTATCTCATAAAATGTCATAGCTTCATATTGGACTGCTTATAGTATATCTTAGATCAACGAGATAAGAAGAGTCATCAGACTATATGAGATATGGTCTGGTCCATAATGAACTTCACTGATTTATGTTTCTTTAGGGACATGCTTTACTTTTATAGAATTGAATTCTCTCTAAATCTGTTCCTACTACACTGTATGAGATATGGCATGGTGAGAACTGAATCTTAATTATTTTGAGATTCAAAGATGTCCAGTCTATGTCTAGGATAGCAGGTGGATATGTTAGAGGATAGGTCTATAAAGCTCATCCTAAAAGAGTTTGGAAAACTACTTTCTAATGGAATTGCAATGTGATTGTGATCCAACATGCTATCTTTTTAAAAAATTGATTAATCAAGATAAAGCAGTGGGAGAAAAGTTAAGCTCAAAGAGAGTGTCTCTGAAGAGCAATGAGCCTTAAGACCTTAAGAATCTATTTATAATGAGCCAGTAGATGTATATTCCTCCTCCACCTCGTATACATGGTAAGATCTCCAATCCTCTCGAAAGGTACTCTTATATGTTTAGCAGAGGATGTAGAGAAAGTCATTTCTCATGGGAGATGGGGAGTATAGAGATGATCCCAGAACCTACAATAAGGCGATGTGAAACATCGACTCTAAGAAAAAATATGAAATAGCTTTCTTGAGTAGGGATCTTTTAAAGATTTCTGTATAGAATAGCCTATGGATTTTACTTCTTGTGATAGGAGATCACAAAGACTACAAAAATCTTAGAGTTGGAATTGTCATCTCGATGATATGATCAAATTATTTGATCAAATATGAGAAATTATAGGTTTTAGAAGGGTCAGTGGGAGTATCCAATACTGACATAAGTTAAAATATGGTTGAATATAGATTTCTCCATGAAAGACATAAAGTGAGCAACCTAAAGAGATCTATAGAGATAGATGCAATTGGATGCTTGTGTTTTCACAGATAAAGTACAAAGACTGGATGCTGAAAGGGTTCAGCATAAAAATCTCGAAGAGGGATCTGCTACCCTCTCAAGTATAGATATGTTCCATGTAATATACTTGAATTGATATAGTTATTACTGTGATTGTCACAAGTACATATCAGTTGTATCTAGACTAAGAGCACAGGATTGCTGTGAAAATTCCTTAAGCTCTTAAGAAGAACTGAGGATATATTTTTATTTGGGAGAAAGATCAAAGCTAGGAGTGAAAGGATACACCAATTCAGATTTTATGTCTGATATTGATGGTAGAATATCTACATCATAGGGTGTGTTTCTGTGTCGATATCTTGGAAGAATTCCAAATAATCGATCGATGGAAGCTGAGTACACTATAGATATGTAGGATGCATTCTAGTTTTAATATTAGTTACAGAATTGGATGTCATACCATCAGATATCATGACACTATACTGCAAAGATAATGGCACCATAGTCCTTGCTAAGAAGCATAGGTCTCACCAAACATCCAAGCATATAGAGCAGCTGAATACGTGACTACCTCGAGTAGAAATACATAGAGGTGCAAAGAGCAAACTCCACATGTGATGTGGATGACCCACTAATAAGTCACTTAGCCACCTTAAGACTAAAGCCTATCTTACAAAGACGGGGCTTGGTACATGGTGGATTGACTTTAGTGCAAGTGAGAGATTGTTGGATGTATGTTCTAGAAGTCAATCTTAGCTGACATATATTATATCTCTAGGACATAATTTTGTACTTATTGGGTAGTTATATTATCATTCATATTTATGTATCCATGAATCATTCAAGAAATTAATAAGATGATGACACATTCTCAAAGAATTGAAAATTTGAGATATGTATCATTGATGATTAATTTTTAAATTACTCTTGGTTATAGGATCATCATGGGGATGGTGATTGATCCAGATAGACCAGTGCATGGATCACTTTCTTCAAGAGATGGATCTCAAGTCTGTAGTGTAGTGACACTGGAGTGAGAGTGCAGGTGGTTGTTAGAGAACAACTAGCACTGAGCGTGACCAACATGAGAAGTCACATAGATGTCTGCTCACTCGTTAGTGACTTTCTCGATGCTGCAGTTGTATGACTGGTCCTTTGACTCGAGATGACATTACTACTCACAGTGAGGTTACTGGAGTTTGACTGATACATCAATATGGGTCTCAAAGAGCCCTTGTAGTGGATGTTGACGATAGTTGATCTACTGTAGGAGTGGGATATTCATCAAGATGTTATCTATCGATCTTAGAAGAAGGGAGTAGTCCTATGGGATGTAAGAGGCTGAATCCTTAAGTCTATGGCCATAGTAGTGTGATTGATGAAAAAGAATTTTCATAGAGTCACATATGGACTTGAGCTGATTGAATCTATCATATGACCGATACTGAGGTTTGACGATTCATCCATGACCTGCCATCTAGTCGGGACTCACAATAGAAGGACTGTATCATGCGCTAACTTCACCTAGAGGTTCATATTTTATCCTACTGGATTGTCACTACATACTGCTAGGTATCACTGATAGATTGTGAGACTCATGAGGATCATTTTGATGATCAATGATCCTTGATGTGCTGAGTTGAAATTATTCCAATCCATTGAAAAGAGTTTCAATGATATTGTGATAGAGGTCACAATATATCTCACTATCAGATAAAATAGAGCCTATAGGATCACACACAAAAAAAATTTTTGACTGATCAGATGGTTGAATTATGGTTATGAATCATAACAGGATTTGATTATCAATTTGATTGATAATTGATCTAATACAAATGTTGCATTATATAACTTACTAAAGAGTTAGTGAGTTATAGGAGGATTAATTAGCAATAGGATTGCTAATTCGCTCAATATGATTGAGCAATGGAGCTTGCATCAAGTCCAATTTGATTAGATTTAATTTGACTTATTTTGGATTTGATTTGATCAACCCTATAGGGTTATAGGATAACCTTAAAAGATACCTAAATTGGATCGAAGGATAAGTCCCTGTTGAATTAAGATTTGGGTTTGACTCAATTCCTAATTAAACTAGATTCTAAATATGAATATTAGATTTTCTATTTGGACTAGAAATTTTTATATTCATGAGTGTACAAAATTCTAATTGGATGAGGATTAAAAATTGAGTTTGACTCAAGCACCAGAAAAAGTCCAATTGGACTAGGATTCCTCCTCCAATTAGGAGACATCTAATCTAAATTAATTGATCTCCAAATCAGATTTAGATTTTTATTTATTTGAGTCTCATCTGATTCTTATATGATTAGAATTAATTGATATTTTAATTATATTTAAAACAGTAATTTAAACAAGAGTCCCATGTGATTAAATCTCTTCCTTTCCATGTGCAAATAGGAGCCCACATCACCTTCAATTTGTATGCCCAAATAAAGCCACGCCAACCAGCAATTATTGCCACTTCTTCTCTTTCTTTTTGTGTGTGTAATAAGCTCCATGAAGGCCCTTTTTACTGTGAAAAATCTGGTGTGAAACCTGGTGGTTTGGGCATCACAAATATTGCAAGAGTCCTACTTGAATTGGTTTCTTGATTCCTATCCAAATTTGAAGTCCTATGTTCATCTATTTATACCCCACCATATTGGATGGTTTTTGGAGGATTAGCACCAGGTTTTACACATCCTAGAGGAGAGGATTTAATGTTGAGAAAAGAAAAGAGAGAAGGGGTGACGTCCATGGTTTTTGGCATGAGGTAGTTATGGTTTGATCTCTTCTTTATTGCAATAACCAAGGGTTGGTTGTTAGGATATTTTGTTTTCTCCCTCTTATCCATGTTTAGACATGATTGTCTCCTCTTTTTTTTATCCAAAAGTTGGATAAAATTATTACATCTCTATTGTAGAGATTTGGTGCATGAATTTTAAGAAGAAAAGAGAAGAAAAGATTCTTCTCATGATCTCTAGTGTAGAGATCAAGATCCTCCTACATCTTCTTGTTCTCTAAGAGTGTCTTAAGAGAAAAAAAAAATTCAACCATCAAGATGAGATCTCTGCAAGAAAGCTAGTACCCCGATGAGATCAAAAGACTTTTGATCAGATCAGAGTCTCGTGTGGATATCCATAGAGGTTGGACGCTTGTGTGGCTACAAGAGACCTTCGGAAGACATCCATGATCATCTGTTCACATTGAAGATTGATCCATATTTAGGTATGTTTTATGTTTATTTGTCTCTATTTAATTTTTGTATTTGAATCTTATTTCACATATGATGATCTTATTATGGTTCGAAGATATGATCTTATGCATGCTTAGATTAAATTAGATTTAATCTGAAAATTTTTAAAAATTTTACTGCGTACTTATTTTGTAAAGTTATGCGTGCATGAAACCATAAAAATCCAACAAAAAATGGTGATGAACTCTATCCCATGATGGAATTTCTAATGATCAATTGTTTGAAACTCTTCCAATATATCGCACCACCACATACTGATATAGGCCTTCTATCATCAATCTATGTATATCCCAGAACCCTAAATTCTTCTCTTCTAAAGACCAAGAATATATTCTCAGTGCTTCTCAAGTACATAAAGATTCTTCATAGATATCCAGTACTCTCAACCTGGATTCGACGATAATTACTCATAACACTCACAACAAGAGATGTATCAAGTCGTGTACATAGTGTATATGAAGCTCCCTATTGCAAAAGCATAAGGGATCCAGCTTATATACTCAATCTCCTCAGGTGTGTTAGAGCACATCATTTTGGAGAGATGAACTCCATGCCTAAAGAAAATAATTTTTTTTTGGAGATCTTCATGCTGAATCTCTTCAGTACCTCTTCTATATATTTTTTTTATGATAAATGAAGTATCCTCTTAGATCTATCTTTATAGATCTTCATTCTCAGAATATAGGATGCTTCTCCTAAATCTTTTATGGAGAATTCATTCAACAACCAGACCTTAACCCAAGTCATTATGGGAATAATATTTCTAATTAGGAGGATGATATCTACATACAATATAAGGAATCTCAAGCACTCCCACTAACCTACTTAAAGACTCTTGGTTTCTCTTTGTTCTTGATGAAGTCAAACATTTTGATCACATCATGGAAACGATGACCCCACCTCGTAATAGTTTTTAGGGATCATCTTCATGTTTTTCATCTCCCGTGAGGAACATTTCTTCTACATCCTCTGTAAGCATATCCATATATCTTTCAGAAGGATAAAAGATACAACTAGATCTACGAGGTGGATGAGGTACACCATCTCCTGACCCAATGGGTTCTGTAGGCTCTATAACTCGCTGTTGCTCTTAAGAGATTTTCTTTTCGAGCTATAATTGCTTTTCACTATTTTCATCATGGATAAACTATTTTTCAAGAAAATAATGTATTGGGTCACAATCATATTGTGATCCTCTGGAAGGCAAAATTAGTATTACAAAATTCTTTTAGATACCCTACGAGCTCTCATAGACCTAGCCTCTAACTTGTTTGCCTATTGTCACTTGATACAGGCTGGACATCCCTAAATCTTGAGATGATCAAGACTTAGTTTCTTATCATATCACATGTCATATGGTGTAGTAAAAATGGATTTAGAGGGAATCCAATTCACTATATAATTAGTGGTAAGCTAAGCATATCCCCTAAATGAACAATAAAAAGGTTAAGTGAAGCTCATTATAGATTGAACCATATCCAATAAGGTCCGACTTCTTCATTCTAAAAATTTTGTTGAGTTGAGGCATTCCAAGTAGAGTCCATTATGAGACTTATGCCACTTTCCTTGAGATAATCGAGAAATTTTTTAAATATTAACCTCCTCGATCTGATCGAAGTATCTTTTAAATTTTTATATTTGCTTCTCTACTTCATATCTGAATTCTTTGAATATTTTAAAGGCTTCAGATATGTATATCTCATATATATACCTATATCATGGATAATCAACGATAAGAATAATTAAGTAGAGATAATCTCCTCTAGCTGCTACATCAAATGGGCCACACACAACATCAGTGTGTACCAGGATAAGTATCTTAGTGGTTCTTTTTTTATATTCTATAAAGGATAACTTGATCATATTTTCTTGAAAATAAGACTCATAGACTGGATATGACTCAATAGTCATCGAGTGCAAAGGCCCATCCTAATATGTAAATCCTTTCTTGTCCTATATGATCCAGCCTAAAGTGGCATGTATACTTGAGGTTTATCTCATCACTGGATCTCTCAGATCCAACAGCACTTACTATCTACTTGGATACATTTACATCAATATATAAATGATGGAGACTATTAATCATAAAGCCATGTCCATTTTATTTTTAAAATAAATGATATCGTAATCTTAGAAAAACTATCGAGCAGATTTGACATACCTTCTAAAGGTACATCCCTTTCATTATTCTTCTTAATTACTCATAGGTATTTAGGATAGTTTCTCTGCTCTACAGTGAGAACCATACCTCTTGAACTCTTTAAGATATCCTGAGTGGTTACCACCATGCCTAATAACTCAGTCAGGATGCAATCAATCTTATTCATATGATAGTTTACTATAAACTATCCATATGAATCAGCATGGATCAAATCCATTTGCAATTCCTAATAGATGGTCATGTTGAGCTTCTCAAGCTCATCTATGTTCTTGATCATTGTCAAACAATGCTTATGGACAGACTACCTTTGATTCATCTTAGCATCAAAGAGCCTCTCAGACACTCCACAATGTACAGATCAGCTCTTCTCACCATACAACTCTTGTACGTGAGTCAACATAGCCCAAGCAGTCTTCATGACCTCATACGGGCATTGCAACTCATTTGACTTAGATGCCAATATGTTACACCTGATGATGTTATGATCATCCATCCAATTTTTCAGTGCTTCTCATTAGTCACCAGTCAGACGGTTTGGTAACACTAGGATTTTCTGATCCTAAACATAGCTAAGCTTTTCGAAACTCAAAACAACTTTCAAATTCTTGAGCCAGCCCTTATAATTTGGTTCGATTAGTTAATTATTTTTTAAAAATAAAAATAGAGTTGGAGGTAGATATTTCCTAGTAGAGAGAAAAAAATTCTAGTTAGATTTTTGCAATTAATTTATTTAGTTTATTTTTGAAATTTTATTTTAAAAACAAGCTACCTCCCACTATTTCTGTGAATCCCTACACTCCTTCGATAGGAAAATGAGAACCCGTTCGTGAGTTAGGGTTCCTAGCAGATATTACGATCCCATCAATTGTCACACCACCTCACCTGACTGATCTTGGTGAATGTATCAACCAATAAATGGATAACTCTTACCCAATGCTTCTTAAGCAAATTATAGTAGACTTGATCTTTAAGTTCTGAGACCTCACCTAATAGATCTTGATCTCATTTTTTAGTTAAGTCAGACCCATCATTAAGCATGAGTGAAGCCGTCATTAGATCCTCACCTGATAGATCTTGGGCCCAACCCCATTTTCACCCCGCAGCATCTCATGTCAATAGAGTGATTGCTTCTCTTTTGATGTAATTGAACCACTGTATTCAGTCAAGAATAATCAACATCAGAGAGGACACGGCACTCTACAATGATAGAAGACCCTACGACTTAATATTAATGAGGATATTTTTAATTTAGATCTCTTTAATCCTAATTAATCATAATTGTTATGATTAACTCTAAGGGTATGGGCTAGCTCAAATCATCAAGAAACCACATCAAGACTAATCAACCAAATTGACCAAAAAAGTGTAAGATCGGTGGGGGTTCCTCTATTGTTTTTTTTGATACCAAGAAATTGGTCATGTCAACAAACATAATCAATTAAATAACCACTTCTCTTTTGGTTAAACCAAACCACTTTTCTTAGACACTAATAGATCAATCAATTTTGAATAGATTAGCTTGTATAATTCAGGCTCGAGCTACTGAGCCAAATTAGATCTTTGAGTTAATTAATCCAATATGTGATTGTTAATCGATATGATCAATCTACAACTATTGGGTTGATCTTGAGCACTTTTGATCTAATCCTAATCAACTCTTAATTGAATTGGATCAACCGTTCATCTCGATTGAGCCCCACCATGTACTAATCGATTATCCAAAAATAATCAAATTACTAGACCTAATTGAACTATCCAAGGCCAAATCCTCATACTTTATACTTAAGATTAACATCTTAAATTCTCAACTTTAGATTTTAATCTTAATTTTAGCTCCTTAATACTTAATTTTAAATCTTCAATTTATAATTTCAGATCTTTAATTAAGTATGTTATGAACATGAGGTAGTTTAGATGTTGAAATAATTTTCAGATCTAAACTAACAATCTATGTATCTCATACATTAGCATAAAATCAGATCTAAACATAATCAAATATATCACATATATTCATCAAAGAGTAGATCTAAACTTGAAAATACATTTTCAATTAGGGTTAGATCCTAAACAATTTTGGATCTAGAGTTTTGCACAAAAGTAAATCCTTTCTTTTCATGATTCTTCTTCTTGATTCATACAGGCACCTCTTCCATCATAGTCTTCTATAGCAGGATGGCCTTTACTATAAATCTCGATGAGTACTAAACTACTAAGAATTTAATCTATATCAACACATATCACATATGCATAAACAAATTTCATACATCTCATGTATAAACAAGATTAAATGCATCACATGTATTTAAATTAGATCTAATCTAATTTATCAAATCTGATTTTTCAGATTTAAAGATCTGATTTTTAGACCTTAATAATATGCATGTGAAACTAAATCCATGGCTCTGATATCACTTAAAGAAAGTCTGACTTTCGGGATACACATGCAGAAATTTAAAACTAACAACAAAAAAAATTTGATCTACTTTAAAATACTTTTAATCTATCATGCATAAAATATAGATCTAATCTACACATGCTAGGATCATTCACATGCTGAAATTAGGATGCTGAAAAATAAAAATCAAATTTAAAAATTTCAAATTGGAGATACGATCTCTATACCTTTGTGCAGATCGATTATCTCCGTAGCTGATGATCATGGTATACTCTGAGGTTTCTCGAACAGTCATACATGCATCCGATCTCTACGGATATCCATACGAAGCCTTCATTTCGATCAGAGGCCTACGTCTTCATTGGGGTGCTAACTCCCTTGCAGAAGACACCTCTTGATGGTTGATGTCGCTGATCTCCATCAATCTCTCAGACTCTTTAAGGAAGATGGAGTAGAGGAGGAAGAAGATAGAAAAGAAAAATAAAGAGACTCTCTCCTTTTGTTCCTAGAACCCACGCATGAGATCTTTACACTAGAGATCTTGAGAAGAACTCTTTCTTTTCTTTTCTTCCATGCACAAGAGAACTCTTTCTCTTATTTTTCACACCTTCATAAAGGAACTCTTCCTCTTTAAATTCTCCAAGGTAAAAATCAGATCCCATTTGATTTTTTATGCTCAAAATCTCCTCTCTAACCCACGCTCACAAGGAAGACTCTTCTTCCTTTCTTTTGCCCATGAGGAAGACCTTCTTCCTCTCCTTTTCTCATGCCAAGAAGATCTGATTTTATTTTAGATTTCTCATTAAAACTCTTAACTCTTTCATGTTCAAACCCCCTTTTTATCCAATGCCCAAAGACCACTCTTAAATAGGTGTTAGTTAGGGATTTTTGAAAGAGTTTAGGGGGCGTCCAACTCTTGGATGCCTCTCCTACTTTTTAAGCATGTAAAAGACTTTGGGTCATGGCCTTTTAGCATGAAACCCTTCATGCAAAAAAACCTTTTAGCATGGCTTCATATGGCACAAAGAATCTAATGGTGTGGGGCTTCATATGGTGCAAGGGAGAGGAGGAAACCTAAACCACTTGAGCTTTCCTTTTGTGCCTAGTTTAAACCAAGTCAAATCCTAATCCAATTAGAATTTGATTGGACCCAAAGAGATTGAAATCCTAATCTAATTAGGAATCAAATCTTTCTAAATTAAATCTTAATTTAATTAAGAATTAGATGGCACCCAAATCCTAATCTAATTAAGAATTAATTTTTTTTGCCATTGGGTTATCTCATAACTCAATTAGGCTCGATCTAATCAAATCCAAATCAATTTAAATTGAATCTAATTTAATTAGACTTGATTTCAACCCCTTTACTCGATCAAATTGAGCCAATTAGCAATCCAATTACTAATTAATTCTCTTATAACTTACTAACACTTAATTAGTAAGTTTGACAAATACAACAATTGCATTGGATCAATCATCAATCATATTAACAATTAGTTCCCTATGTGATTCATAATCACAGATCAACCATCTGATCGGACAAAGATCTCTTTGTGTATGGCCCCATAGATTCTACTCTATTTGGTAGTAAGATATACTATGATCTCTATCACAATATCACCAAAATTTTTTTGATGGATTGGAATGATTCTAACTCTACCTATCAAAGATCATCGATCATCAAGATGACGCTCAATGAGTCTCACGATCCATCAGTGACACCTAATAGTATATAGTAGCAATTCAACAGAATAAAATATTAAACCTCTAGCTGTAGTTATCATGTGATTTGATCTTTCTAACATGAGTTTTGAAAAGATTGAGGTCATGGATAACTCATCAAATCTCATCGCTTGTCATATGTAATATTCAATCGACTCAAGTTCATAAGTGAAATCCTATAAAAATCTTTTTCCATCATTCACTCTACTATGACTGTGATCTTCTAAACTTAGTCTCATGAATAACATAGGTTTACTCCTTATCTATCAAGATTGATAGATCCCATCTAGGTATGCACCCTACTCCTATAGTAACTTACTGCAACCAACATCCCTACAAAGATCCAATTGGCTAGAGATCATGTTTATGTGTAGTCAAACTACAGCAATCCTACTATGAGCAGTTGAGGCACTACAGATCTGAGGACTACTTATATCACTGTAGCATCGAGTATATCAATGATGAGTGGATAGACAATCATGTGACTACTCATGTTGGTCACGCTCGATACCATTTTCTCTAACAATCATTTGCACTCTTGCTCTAGTGTCCCTCCACTGTAGACTTAAGACTTGTCAATCCACAGAGAAACGATCCATGCACCAATCTAACTGGATCAATCACCGTCCTTGTGATGATTTATCGATTGAAAGTATTTAAGAATTAATCATCAATGACACATGCCTCAAATTCTCAACTTTTGAGAATATGTGTAATCATCTTATTAATTTCATAGATGATTCATAGACACATGACTCAATATGAATAAAAATTAATTCAATTTATTTTATTCGATTTCAAAACTATGCCACTAGAAAGGTTATATGTATCGATCAACTTAGCTTCTAGGGTATACATCTAACAGCTTATATGGACAATATACTTATCAAGAGCAAGATCTCTCAGACTCATATCGAAGACCTCGAAGAGACCTTCATATTGGATGTATGTATTAGAAGCCAATATGACTGATGCATTATAATAATTCTAGAGCATAATTTTATACTTAAAATATTGATTTGATCAATAAAAAAGATAAATTTGATTTTTATTCAAGTGTGATGTATTCTTGAATGATCTATGAAATTAATATTTTTGATACATATTCTTAAGATATTGAGAATTAGATGCATGTATAATTAATTTCTAAATTACTCTCGATCATAGTATCATCATGAGAATGGTGATCGATCTTGATAGATCGGTACATAGATCATTATTTTTGAGATAGATGAGTCTCTGATCTATAGTGTAAAGATACTAAGTGATAAGTGCGGATGTTGTTAGAAAACAGCTAGTGTTGAGCATAACCATACGAGAGATCACTTGAATCTTCACTCAATGATCAGTGATCATCTCGATGCTGTAGTTGTGTAAATGATCTTTTGATCTACAATGGCATGGTTGCTCATAGTGAGGCTACTGAAGTTTGACTGACACATAAATATGGTCTCATTAAGACTTTATAGTAGATGTTGGCGATAATTGATTCACTATAGGAGTAGGCTGTACATCTAAATAGAATCTATCGATCTTGATAGAAAGGAGTAGCTCTATGAAATTTGAGAGGTTAAATCTGAAAGTCTGTGACCATGGTAGTATGATTAATGAAAAAAAAATTCATGAAGATCATAATTAGAATTGAGCTAATTGAATCTATCATATGATTGATGATAAGATTTGATGATTTATCCATAATCACTATCTAATCCAGACTCTCAATAGAGGGATTGAATCACATGTTCACTATATCTTAAGGTTCTATTTTGATTCTACTGGATTGCCACTAAATACTGCTAGGTGTCACTGGTGGATTGTGAGGCTCACTAAAGTTGCTTAGGATCGACAATCCTTGATAAGTTAGAGTGAAATGGTTTCGATCTATTGAAAAGAGTTTCAATGATACTATGATAAAATCATGATATATTTTACTATCAGATAGAGTTAAACCTATAGGATCACACAACAAAGGGATTGAATCTGAAATAAATAATTAGACTTATGAAGTCTCAATTATTAAAAATTATATCTTAAAATCAATCGTCAGCCTATTGATGGTTGAACTTATTATAGTAATTATATATAAATTATTAAAATAATATAATATTATTTAATTTTTTCATCACTTTGTATACATCTTTTTTGAACTCCTATGTTGTGATGAAGTCCTTAGGATTATTTGAAACGATATAGGAAGATATATCATTTAGTTTTTAAACCTAGTTCATGGCCAAATGATATACTATTATTAGGTGATAGCTAAATCAAGTGTAGGTCATTGTATGCCATGTGCGTTGGTTGTCCTCTTAATCAAAGAGTATAGAACACTGACATGGCATCTAAGTGAGACATAGGAGTATATCTCACTGAATATGATCAACTGGTGAGCACTCTATTGTCAAGAGTAGCTCACGAAGGATATGGATGTAAATATCCCTCCGACTTAAGATCACCACAATGACTTGCAAGCAATTCACTATGCTTTGAAGCTGGACTATCTGAATTTTTAATTCAGTGATGAAATATTTTTGGGCACAGTCAAGTATTTGCGAAGTCAGTGTGTGAGTCAAGATGAAATTGACCTCTCCGAATAAGTAGAAGTTAATGCATCAGTATGTTTCAATTCGGTAAAATCTCGATCTAGATAATCCATGTGATGGATTTAAAAAGTTGAAATATAATGTGGATGACCTTTTTAGGGTTAATAATTAAACCCTTGATCACCTTGAGCATTAGGGTCAAAGAGATGAATTATAGAGTAACCATATGTCAATAGATTCTTGAATGTTACTTTATAATTTTTCGATCTATCCAGATGTTAGGTACCATTGCTAAATGATCACTTTGATTGGTATAGAAAAATTATTCCTATGCTATCAACTTAGGTTTGAACCTATGGGGTCACACTCAAAAGAAGTCTAACTGATCATATGGCTGATCGAAGATTGAGAATCATTTCAAGATATAATCATCAATTCGATTGATGATTAACATTGTACAAAAATTATAATAAATTTAATTTGCTAATATTTAGTGAATTATAGGAGTATTGATTAGTAATTAGATTACTAATTAGCTCAATTTTATGGAGCATTGAGGTTTGGATCAAATCTCATTGAATTTGGTTTGATCCGATTAGGTTATGAGATGACCTAATCACTAAGGGTGTTCGATTCCTGATTTGATCGAAACTTGAGCTCGATTAATTTTAAATTTAATTAAAATTTAATTGAAACTATTTGTTACCTAGTTAGATTAGGTTTAGTGGTCTAATTGGATCTAACCTAATTTAGTTGGGTTAAGAATGTAATTGGATAAGAATTAGAATTCGAATTTGAATTGAACCAACCCATGTGCCACCTCTTCTCTGCACCCACCTTTTCTTCACACAAGAAAAGTTCTTACACAAATTTTTTCTTATGCCCTGAAGGTTTTGTCGCTCCTTCTTTAGTTTCATTTGGATGAGGATAACTTTGGTTAATCATTCAAATTCAAAGGGTTTAAATTTGACATGAAAACAAACTAAAACTTATCCTTATCCTTACCTTTGCGCCATCACCTTTGGAAGGCTGAATTTTGTGCGATGATTTGGGAAGAGAATGGCATGAGAAATGTCTCACACCTCAGCCCTTCTAATGCCTCACTTGGATAAGGATGAAGTAGTTTTGGTTTGAATTCAAAATGGTTTGAATTCAAAATGGTTTGAATTCGATCTAATTCAAACCACTTTATCTTTATCCCATCCCATCTCCCCACCATTCTTAAACCCCTCCCATTTTGTGTGACAAAATGCTTGAATTTTATCAAGAAAAATCTCCTCTAAGAGAGTAGCGGCATGAAACAAAGAGAGGGTAGGTTTCTGTGCGTGAGAAATAGAGAAAGAGTCCTTCCTCTTTGGGCATGAGTTCCAGGGTGGGTTCTAGGGTTTCGGCTCTATTTTTGTGTGAGAAGAAAAATAAGAGTGACTTATTTCAAATATCCCACAAAACCACCTCCTCATGTAACTCCATCCTTTGATCTGAAAGAGTCCAGGTGATTCAAAGGAAGGAGCTAATATCAGCCATCCAGTGTCTTTCGTACAAGCTAACACTCCTGAGAAAAGATGATCTGATCAGGGCTTTGAGTGGACACCTATAGAGGCCGAATGTGCTGTGAGGCTGCTCAATATCAAAAAGAATCTCGTACCACATCTATCAGTTATGGAGATTAGTAATCCACACAAAGGCAATGAGTTTTGAACTCATCTGATTAGATCTAATGATTAGATCTGATCTAGGGCATTGACGTGATCGATGCAGATTCTTCTCTATATTAGATTTTATTGTACATAAATTTATGTCATAGATCCTTAGAAGGTAGTTTAGATTTGATTGAAAGCATGCATAAGAAATTAAAATATTTAATCTAGCCTATTTTACTAAAAAATTTTAAAAATACATGTTTTGAATTGCCAGTTTCCCTTCAAATGATATCAGAGCTTCATTGCTTATCACATGAATATTTTGCATATAATCTAATTTTAATATGATTTTAATTATTTAGATTAGATCTAAATAATTAATGTTAAATCTGAGTGGGGTAGTAATCAGATTGGATAGGTCCTCATAGCCGTCTAATTATAGGAGAAAGTAAGATTTTATAGCCCTCTCCTCCCATTCGATAGGATTCTCCTATGACGTATAGGGATGCTGCGTGATCTTTTCCTATGAAGATGAACAATGAAAAAGAGTTAATTTTTTTTTATTTTAGATCTGATATATTGTATGTTAGATCTAAAATTAAAGTTTATTTGATTGTGTGACAATCTATAAAAATATTTTACAAAATTTGAAACTGTTTTCAAGTACCGAAACCTAATCCATATCAGCCCAAAACTTAATTAAGAATTAAGTGACCTATATTTGAGAATCAAAGATCTAAGACATAAATTTCATAATTTATAGGTTTATTAGTGATAAGTAGTATATTTTTTTATTTATTGTAGGTATTTTTGATATTTTATGATGCTAACATCTTCTAAAAAATTTAATTTCATAAATAAATTAATTTTTTATAAAAATAGATAATTTTAAAAAAAATATAAAAATAAAATATATTTATGAAAAATAGATGTCAAGTTAATTGAGTAATTTTAAGCACCAAAATGATGAAAAATTATTGAGCAATTTAATACATATATTTTTTTTAATTTTTTAGGCAAAAATTGAAGCAAAAATCAAGTCAAAATACCTTAAAAAATAATTTTTATAGCCTTCGGTGCACGGTGGACCGGCCGCTCGGTCCACAGATTCAGAGGTGCGGTCCCCATGAATAGTTTCATGGCGCACGACACGGTTCACAGGTGGACAGAGGAAAGTTTTCACGATCTAACGGTTCAAATCAATTCTGAACTTGATTCGATGGCTGTTGTTCATTGCCGGTTGAAAAGAAAAAAATTTGTGTGCCATCCAATAACCAAAAATCCATCCGATGTCAGATTTGACGGTTGTGGTTATTTTCGACTATGAATAGGAGAGATTGAGTGCGATCCAACGGTTGAAATCAAATCAAACATGCGATCGGATGGCTGTGGTGGATCCTGACTGAGAGGACTGTAACATTGAATTTTGGAGTGATCTAGGTGGTCCAAGGAAGATCTAACAGTCAAAATTAATTCATATGGGTATTATATGTTTTCTAAAAGTTTTAGGACTCCTTTTGCTACCAAAAAAAGATAAAAAATTATCTATAAATAGAAAGTTTGAAAATAAGAGTGGAGAGCAAAAAAAATTAGTAAAAATATAAGAATAAATTAGAAAAAAAATTAGAGAGATTTAGGGACTCAAGGAGAAGAAGAAGAGAAGTCGGTTCACTCTACAGAGTACGAAAGAATGAGAGGTCATCAACCATCTTCCTGACGAGGCTGTGCTAATCAACTTTAGATCCTTGTTATAATTTTATTTTATTTTATTAATTTTTTTAAATTTTTTATACTTGAATTTTAATTTCAATTAATGTAAAATTTATTTTATTGCATATTAAATTTTTGTCTTTTATTTTTATTATAAGTAGATGCTAGGATCTAGTTAGTAGATCTTAGTACCATTTTATTTTATATACTTTAAATTTTTATTATTTATTTTTATTGTAAGTAAAAGCTAGGATTTAAATGATAGATCTTAGTACCTAATTTATTTTTCACATTTTTAATTTTTATTTTCTGACTTAAATTATTTTCTTCAAAATTTTATTTTCTATAAAATTAAAGATTTCAAATCAAAATTCTACCTTCTCTGTGGATTCGATCCGACTCACTACTGTCTATGTATTTTTAATTTTTATTGAAGTCAGAATTAAATTTGATAAGCACGGTGTCCTAACGACAACATCACGAGCCTATCAATTTTTGATGTCGTTGTCGGAGAAGACACCAATTTTAATGTTTAATTTTTTTTATTTTTTTATGAATATAGCTTACTATTTTTTTATTTTTTTATCTTTTTATCAAAAAAAGAGATAGAAAGCTTTCAATTTAGTGAGATCAATCCTAACCCTAACCCTAACTATTTTTTTTGAGTATTAATTACTATTTTTTTTTAAAATTAATATAAAATTCACCCACATAAATCTAATAAAAATTGCATGCAAGAGTAGAAACTTAATTGTTTAGAAGCATTCATCATCTTAGATTTACTTTTGGTGATCGCTGGAGACAAGGTAAGCTTTCAAGTTTGATTAATTTCATGCATCTACTTTAGTTGCATAGAACTCCTTATTTGAAATTGGTTATACATATTCATCTCAAATCAATTTAAGGGCAACACCCATAACAAGATAAGGTAGAAATTTTATCACTTTTCTTTAGCCCAAAAACAACCAACCAGCATCTTGCATTAACCCAAGCCTAATTAAAATTCAGTAGACAATGGTCCCTAGGATAATTGAGTTCACTTTGAGTATTATGGTGAAGTCTAGTGTAAAGTAAGTTTGAACTCACCTCTGAAACTATTGTCTAAGGCAAGAGGTTACAAAGGCTCAGCCTAAATGGACTCATGATTATTTAATTAATTTCGTTAGCTTATCTAACCAATCCAATTGGTTCTAAGACAAGCAACGGGGGGACCCTCATGACCCCACCTCTTATCTGGCTAGTTGAAGGAAGTGAGAACAAACCCAACTTACATTTAGACTAAGCCACTCTACATCAAACTATTAGGTCTCAGAAATCTGTAGGTGTCTAGGTTTAATTGTTTGCTAATTTAATTACAATTAATACTTAACCACAACTAATTCTTCTCATCTTTTGTCTTTAGGTCTAGGGCTTTTTTAAGGATCTGATCTTTAGAACTTCTCTCTTTCTTTCTCTTCTCTTCTCTTTCTCCTTCTTTAAGACAAAAAAAAAATTTGAACTACACATATTAAGGTTTGCATTGGTACATACATGGTATAATTTTTTTATTCTGATCTAGTTGAACCTAATTCTAAAATTGAATGGCTGATCCATGTTAAAATTGATAATCAAATAGCTGCAAATCTTGAGAACCACCTAGGCATATGAAAGAATATTTTATTTCTTCCACCTATAATCCATTGATGTTTTCATCATTCTATGGGATCAAACATTCAGATTCTAGTCCTAAGGCTGATTTGAACCTGATAGCCCAAAAATTAGACAAAGTCGATCTTTTTATAAATAAATTTTTAGCCCTAGGTCAACAATCTCCTATGCAATACACACCACCTCTCAATTATTAAGAGATTTATTCTATTTCTTAAACACATATAATCAAGATTAGAAGAACCACCTTAATTTTTCTTGGAGATCCCAACAGACTCAGGCCCAAACCCAAATTCTTTCTGTGCAAAATTTTCAAAATAGACCCCAAAACCACAACTATGTCTATAAAAGAGATCAGCCTAGTCATCCTATCCAGCCATCCTATTACAATCAGCCGTCATACCCACCTCCTCAACATACCAATCTAGCTGATGATAGATTCAACTAACTCCAACAAATAATTATAATCCAACAGCAATCCTTAGATAGGCTAGAAGTACAAATAGATTAATTAGCTGAGTCTACCATGAGGAAGAATTAGGTCAATTATCGAGCCAACCAATATCGAATTTCAAAAATGACCCACCCATCCACCAACCACCTGGATCTAGTCATCAATCCAATGTCCCACCTAAGAATTTTTAATTTGAAGATGATAAAAAAATCTCTGAGCTTCAAAGTGAAAGAATTCTTAAGGACTCATATCAAGATCAGACGAGAGAGGCTACTGATGCTAGCCAAAATGAGAATTTAAAAAAAGATGTTAGTACTGAGATTAACCCAATAGAAGAATCTGAGCCCGAAACTGATGCTGATCTAAGTAAAAAAGATAAAGAATCTTTAGTCCTAGAAGTTGGTTCTTCTACTCTAGAATCATCACATCTTTCAAAACAAAAATTGCCTTTGGTCACATCTGAGAATGCATGTTTAGAATCAAATGACACCCTTTCGATATCCATTGCATCGAACTCAACTTCTAACCTAAAAACTCAATTCATGAGCATTTTAGAAGAATAAATAGGAGAAATTTTCAACAAACAAGGATCTGTAAATGGGTTTGTGAATTACCTTCTTAATATTGGACAGATGAAACTGACAAAAAATAGAGATGGAAACTACTTTTTAAAGATTGACAATAAAATATTAAAATTTATTATAGATCATCTTTTTGAGATTGATAATTCAAAGCTATTGAAATTTGTTAATCCAATATTTGACATGGGGTACGTGAGAGAATCGACATGGTCTGGCTAAAGATGATAACCTTAGCACTTTCTGGGAGGCAATCCAGTTTCAATTTTTAACTTTTGCTTTTTGATATCTTTTAATTTTATTTAGGTTAATTGAGTCTTGCTTAGCATCTCTTGTAGGGATTTGAAGACAATATCGACTAAGTTGGAGGGAGAATCGATTTTGAAAAGACTTCCAGATTATGTGACATCTCTTCTTTTTCTTTCTTTTTGTATGCACCCTTCATTTTTCTTACTTTATTAAGGATAATATCGATTAAGTTGGGGGGAGAATAATAAAAATTTTTAAATTTTTTAAGTTCTTAAGTAAGTTAGTATTTAGCATCAAAGCACCTAATTATACTTAAAGAATCAGTTAAACCAAGTATTTTTAAAAAAAATTGATGTACAGATCAGAGAGTTTGTGAGATATTGAGAGATCAAGTATTAAGAAAATTTAATAAAGAGTTAAGTTTTGAATATAAATAATTTTTTTAAAATATTTTTAAATTTTTTCTACCAGCATCAAAGAAGAATTTTTTTGAGTACTTCATACTGAGTAATCGGGCCTCTTTGCCTAAGCAAGCATTGAGTTTCGTATTAAAAGGTATGAAGAGCAAAGAAGCTTGTTGTAAAGCTAGTTTTAACTCGTAGCCTGTTTGATTCAAGCAAGTAGATCCGAGGGATATTTTATATCTAGTGCCCTAAAGCCATCTAGTTTGGGAGTCATTGGCTGAAAGCTCGCTGTATGGATCAAATAAAAAGCTTAAGGGGTTAAAACACTCAATAGTGATATAATATTAAAAAAAAAAATTGAATCAATAAATGAAGGATGGAGTAACAATATATTTGTCCATATGATGGTTAATGATTTAGAGATAAAGATAAAAATAATTTAAAAAAAAAATTAAAAAAGATTTAGTATTCTTGGTTTAATTCCCACATTTATTAGTATTAATACCCTAATGACATATCTCACTCACGTTCTATTGAACATCAGTGGCCCTTTTTGAAAATACTTAGTAAATTCAAAACTTTAAGTTAAATGATACTTAATTCTAAATTCTTTCTTTACTCGAGGATAAACAAAGTTTAAATTGAGGGTGTGATAAGTGGTATATTTTTACATTTATTGTAGGTATTTTTGATATTTTATGATACTAACATCTTTAAAAAATCTAATTTCATAAATAAATTATTTTTTTTATAAAAATAAATAATTTTAAAAAAATATAAATTAGAATATATTTATGAAAAATAGATGTCAAGTTAATTAAGCAATTTTAAGCACCAAAATGATGAAAATTATTAAGCAATTTAATATATATTTTTTAAATTCTTTAGGCAAAAATTAGAGTAAAAATTAAGTAAAATATCTTTTAAAATAAATTTTATAGCCTTTGGTGCACGGTGGACCAACCGCTTGATCCATGGATTCAGGGGCGCGGTCCACAGGAACAGTTTCATGGTGCATGATGCGGTTCACAAGCAGGCAAAAAAAAGTTATTATGATCCGATGGTTCAAATGATTCTAAACTTGATTTAATGGCTGTTGTTTATTGTCGATTGAAAAGAAAAAAATTTATGCATGATCCAACGGCCAGAAATCCATTCGATCTCAGATTCGACGGCTGTGGTTATTTTCGACTATGAATAGGAGAGATTAAGTGTGATCCAACGATCGAAATCAAATCAAACGCACGATTGAATGGTTGTGGTGGATCCCGATCGAGAGGACTGTAATGCTAAATTTTGAAGCGATCTGGGTGGTTCAAGGAAGATCTAACGATTAGAATTAATTCATACAAGTATTATACATTTTCTATGGGTTTTAGGACTCTTTTTGCTACCAGAAAAAGATAAAAAATTTACCTATAAATAGGAGGTCCAGGAATAAGAGTGGAGAGCAAAAAAAATTAGTAGAAACATAAAAAAAATTAGAAAAGTTTGGAAACCCAAGAGGAAGAAGAAGAGAAGTTGATTCGCTCTACAGAATACGAAGGAAGAAGGTGAGGTCATCAACCATCTTTTCGATGAGGCTGTGTTGATCAACTTCAGATCTTTATTATAATTTTATTTTATTATTTTTTTTATAATTTTTTATACTTAAATTTCAATTTTAATTAATACAAAATTTATTTTATTATACTTTAAATTTTTATCTTTTATTTTTATTGCAAGTAGATGCTAGGATCTAGTTAGTAGATCTTAGTACCAATTTATTTTATATACTTTAAATTTTTATCTTTTATTTTTATTGCAAGTAGATGCTAGGATCTAGTTAGTAGATCTTCATACCAATTTATTTTATATACTTTAAATTCTTATTATTTATTTTTATTACAAGTAGAAGCTAAGATCTAAATAGTATATCTTAGTATCTGATTTATTTTTCATACTTTTAATTTTTATTTTTTGACTTAAATTATTTTCTTCAAAATTTTATATTTTTTTATAAAATCAAAGATTTTAAATCAAAATCCTATCTTCTCTGTGAATTCAACCCGACTCACTACTAACTACATGTTTTTAATTTTTATTGAAGTTGGAATTAAATTTGATAAGCACAGTGTCCTAACGACAAAATTGTGAGCTTATCAATGGGTTAGCTCGAGTCAGGACTATTTAATTGGGTTAAATCTAGGGTTAAAAATTATTGATAATGGATCATGTTAGTAATTGATCAAATCTAATTAACAATTAATTCTAATTGGATCAATTATTCTCTTGATCAATTCTCAATAGTTATAGTTGGTCAGAGTCCATGTCTTTGATTAGACCAAGATGGACCTTGATCGAAGCTCCATGGTCAAACTCAAGTCTATAAGTTGATCAAATTAAAACTGATTAATCAGTTAGTATCTAAGATAAGTATGGCAGTCTTGATTGGTGGTCATTAATTGGGAGCTACTCTCATAGATCGTGTCTATGATGAGTTAATAGCATATTCCTCCCACCGATCTCATTTACTTAACCAATGTGGTGAATCATACTTTAATCAGATTACTTAATGATTGGGGTTGACCCATGCTAACTAGAAAATCAGTATGACTGAGTTAGGTGCCCCTAGTTCAACTTGTCTATGGTCCTCTCATGACTTGATGAAGTTAGTGGGAGGATTTATGACTAATTGGCTGATCTACTTATGTCTAGTCTTCTTTAATCTGACTTGGTGAAGTCAGTAAGAGGATTAAGATTAGCTGGTTAAGTCTTTTCTCATATTTTATTTTATCTAATTAAATCTTCTAAAATTATTAGATCCCTAAAAATGAAATAGTTATGGTGATAATTAAATCATAGCCTCCCATTAAGTTGGATGATAATGGATCCAACAATTTAGATAATCATTGGAGATGCCATACGCTTGGTGCTCATCTGACTGTTAGAATTATTATTTATAATATATTGATTTAGTTGTATCTTTCTAATGATGGTCAGGTTGGTTGAGCCATACTTGAGCCTGATCACTTGTTTGTTAGATGCACTAAATTTTGACATGTTAATGGTTGGACCTAATCAGAACTTTCAATGGAGGTGCCACACACTTGTTGAAGAGGTGTCTGGGGTAAAATTAAATACTAAAAATTATTTGATAAAATAATTAGTTAAGAACATATCCATGGGTGCACAGGGATTAACTGAGCCACACTCGAGCCCATGTGAAGCCTGTGAGGATTCTGGTACCTGCTAAAGAATTAGTGTAATTTTTTGACTTGAAGGTAGAGCCTACCAATTCAAATAAAATAGTGAGAAAATTTTTAGACTAAAGTTCATATCTTTAAGCTTCATCAATTCATATACTAATTATGTTTTAATTTTTTTTTTTACAGTAATGGCCACCACCTTATCACTTTGATCACTATTAGATAGTGATAAATTAATAGGATCCAATTTCAATAGTTGGTATCGAAAATTTAAAATCATCTTAAAGCATGAACGGATCTTGTACGTGCTGACAGATCTGGCATTTGAGGAGCCAGCTCCGAACGCATATAGTACGGTCCAAGATACTTATCAAAGTGGCTCAATGACAGAACCACGGTGTGTGCATAATGCTGGTGGCTATGAATGATGAGTTTAACCACATATTTGAAAAGTTCAGTCTTAGGATATGCTTCAAATGTTGAACGAGTCTTTTGGCACGTCCGACAATATTGAGAGGCACAAGATAAGTCGTGTCATTTTTAATGCTCAAATGAGAGAAATGGCATCAGTCATTGATCATATACTGTATATGATCGAGATGATTGAGTGTCTAAGCAAGCTTGATTTTCTCCTGTATGAGCAGCTAGGGAAGGATGCAATCTTGAACTCTCTGCCTAAATCTTATCTCTCTTTTTTTACTCATTATCAAATGATAAAGCCTGTAGTCAACTACCATGGTCTACTGAGATTGCTGCAGAACTTTAAGAAGGATCACTAGCTCCATAAGGAGTTAGTAAATATGGTGGGAGGGTCTTCTTTTGGATATCAACCCTTTAAAAAAGGGAACAAGAATAAGAAAAATAAGAAGAAGGTGCAAAGTGCTGGGGCACCCTAGCCTAGTCAAACCAAAAGATCCAAGTCCGATCAGAGTTAGATGGAATGCTTCTACTGCAAGAAGCAGAGGTACTAGAAGAGGAACTGTCCTCAGTACATTACCTTTCTAGATCCGAACAGGTAGAGAAAAAAGCAAGCTATTGTAGATAAGATAATTATATAATAATACCTTATAATTTCTCTATTTGTGATTCTACTACCTGGATATTAGATATCAGAAGCCTTTTTAATATTTATAATTCATTGTAGGGTCTGCAGGTTAGTAGGAGATTTGAAGAAGATGAAAGATTTTTTAATGTTGGAGATGGAAGACTAGTTTTAGTTCTAGCATTAAGGATTATTAAGTTTGTATTCAAATCCAATGTAATTGTTCTTAATGAATGTCACTTTTGTCCTTCATTTTTATTGAATATTATTTCAATAGGTCTTTTGGCCATATATGGTTATGAGATATCAATAAAAAAATATTTTTAATATCATTATGAATGATGTTAATGTGATGAATGGACAACTGAATAATAGAATTTATGTATTATCATAATATATTAGTGTAATGTACACATCCAATAAATGTCCTAGAATTGATGATGTCTTCGATATCTACTTTTGGCACTATAAGTTGGGTCATGTTAACAAGAACAGAATAAACAGATAGATATAAGACAAAATCTTTGAAGTCAGTGATTGTGAATCACTTCCAACTTATGAGTCTTGTTTACTTAGAAAAATGACTAAGTCACCTTTTATTGGAAAAGGTGAATGAGCCAGTGAAGTTCTAGGTCTAATACATACTGATGTATATGGATCCATGAACATGAGTGCTAGAGGTAGATATTATTATCTCATTATATTTACAGACGATCTATCAAGGTATGGGCACGTCTACTTAATGACACATAAGTTTGAATCATTTGAAATGTTCAAATGATTCTGTAATGAGGTAGAAAATTAAACTGAAAAAAGTATTAAAACTCTTCAATCCGATCGAGAAGGTGAATATCTCTCTAGTGAGTTTCTGACATATTTAGAAGAGAATAGAATTCTCTCATAGTGAATCTCTCCTGGAATACCATAGTAAAGTGGTGTGTCAGAAAGGAGGAATCGAACTGAAGGAAAAATAGCACAGTACTATGCATACAATTTTAACATTTTTCACAGGAGATCTATTAGAGTAAACACTTTAATCTATCTTACATGCATAAAATCTAATCTAGACTATCATGCCAAGAACTATGATATGATTTAACATGAACTAAAGATTTGAAAGTAAAAATCTGCAATGATCCAATCGATGCTGCAGACTAGATCTAACTTTGAGATCTATCAAAACTAGTCTAACAAGTTCAAATCTCATTACCAGATTGTGGGTTGCTGATCTCTATAAGTATCTCATATAGTAGAGAGTTCCTTTAGGTTGCTCGCAGTCATACTAAGAAGTCCAATCTCTACAAATCATCCACACGTAGATCGGTGCAGATCAACCTTCTCAGGAGTGCTAGCTCGTAAGGATCTTTAAAGGCTAAACTACTTCTTCTTCTCTTGATCTCTTGGATGCTCCAAAGGAGAGAAAGAATCTATAGAGGAAGAGAGGAGAGAGGAGAGCTCTGGTAGAAAATAAAAATCAGCAAGGAACACAAATGGGGCATCCACTATTGGAGCCCCCCTTTAAATAATAAGGGACTAGGGTTTTGGGTCAAGAGGAGGGGCACCAAAGTCTCCATGCCAAAATCAATTTTGGCATCCCAAAAATTTTAGAATTGGGTTATATCATGAGGAAGAGATCTGATCTTTCTCATGCCAAAAAACTCTTCAAAGAATTCAAGAAAAAAATCTCTTGGCACCATCCTTCTTTCCAACCATAAAAAATCTCTTTCCTTCTTATCTTCTTATCTCTAATTTGGATCGCATTCAAATTAGATAGAAGATAAGGATCATGACTCATCATGCATGCTGCCCACCCTATCTGTGCCCTCTCTCTTCATTCCCAGAAAACACATGCCAAAACCCTTTTGGCATTGAGAAGAGAAGGTGGGTCCAAGGTGGCGCAAGGGGAAGAGATAGAGTCCTGCTAGCTTGGACTCTTCATTTTCGATTTGATTCTAAACCAAATCAAATCTGATTTGAATCCAATGAGAGGAAAAAATCTAATCTAATTAAAAATCTAATCATCTCAATAAATTTCTAACCCAATTAAAAATTAACTAAGTCCAAGTCCTGATCAAATCAAGAATAATTTTTCCTTACAATTTGGCTTGATCAAATCAAACCCAATCTAAGTCAAACTGAATACAATTCAATTAAACTTGATCCAAAGCTCGTTGCTCCATTAAATTGAGTCAATTAGCAATCTAATTGCTAATAAATTCTCTATTAATAGTAGAATTTCAATCCAGTGGGACTCTCCAGAGTCTCAATCTCAGTGGGACTCTTCACCAGAGTCATAATCTAATTGGACTCTTCAGCCTTCAGATCAGATCAAATCCTCTAATGTGTGTGATCCCATAGGTTCGAACCTAAGCCGGTAGCATAGGAATAACTTTTTATACTAATCAATGTAATCATTTAGCAATAAGACCCGATGTCCGGATAGGTCGAAAGATTACAAAGCAACATTCTAGAACCTACTGGCATATGGTTACCGTACAATTCATCTCTTTGATCCAAATACTTCAGGTGACCTAGGATTTGACTATTAACCCTAATATAGTCAACCATATTATATTTCAACCTTTCAAATCCATCACATGGATCATCCTGGTCAAGATTTTACTAAATTAAAATACACTGATGCATAACTCTTACTTATTCAAAGGGGTCAATTCTATCTTGACTCACCCACCGACTTGATAAGTACTTGACGCATCCATCTTTCATCATTGAATTAAAAATTTAGATGGTCTGATACTTAAGTACAATGAGTTGCTTACATATCACCGTGGTGATCTCAGGTCGGAGGGATACTTATACCCATACCCTTCATGAGCTACTTTTGACAGTAGAGTGCTTAGCAAATGATCACGTTCGATGCGAATGTACTCCTACATTCTACCTACATGCTATACCAGTATCTCTACACTTCTTGATTAAGAGGACAACCAACCTATATGGTACACAACGACCTATACTTAATATAGCTATCATCCTATTAACTACATATCATTTGATCGTAAACATATTTTAAGGACTAAACGATAAATTTTCTTTTATTGATTAATTATAGTCCTAAGGACTTCATCACAATACAGGAGTTTTAATAAGATGGACAAATATAATGAAAAAGTCAAATAATTTTTATTAATAAAAATTTATATGCATCTTACAAATATGAGCATAATCATCAACAGACTGATAATTAGCTTTGAGACATAATTTTCAACAACTCTCGCTTGGACAAAAATCAATCGGTATATTATCGTATATCCATCTTTGACTTGTGATCATCGAACTCTTTGATTTTGAGAGCTTTAGCAAATAGGTTAGTCAGATTCTCCTTTCCGTCGATCTTCTGAAGGTCGATGTCATCTCGATCCATGATCTTTCGGATAAGATGGTACTTTGGCTCCTTGGCTCCAGTGCTGTTGTAGTATAACAGGATAGGGCTACCGATGGAGGGTGCCACTCCGAGCTCATCGATAAGCTTTCACAACCATACAGCTTCCTTTGCAACATCGGATGCCGCGATATACTTTACCTTGCAAACAGAGTCAGGCACAGTGTGTTGTTTGGAATTTTTTCAGTAGATTGTTCCATCGTTCAGGATAAAAATATAACCTGACATACTCTTGCTATCATCATGGTCTGATTGAATGCTGGAGTCAGTGAACTCCATTAGATTCAAATCAGTTTCACAATAAACAAGCTACTAGTCCTTAGTATTTCTCAAATACTTAAGGATGATCTTTACGACCTTCTAGTGGTTCTCTCCTGGATCAGACTGGTATCTACTCACTACTCCAAGTGAGTATGCTATGTCTGATCTTGTACATGTCATGACATATATTATAGAATCCACTGCCAAAGTATATGAAACTTTACTCATACGGCACGATATCTATGTACGTAGATTGGGACAATGCAAGCAATCTTTTAACTCTATAGATCTTCATCTCAAGGATGTAGGATGCTTCTCTCAAATCTTTCATAGAGAGCTAAGATGATAACTAGACTTTTATTTCTTGTAATGCAGGGATGTCATTTTTGATTAAGAAAATGTCATCCACATACAGTATGAGAAATACAATCATAGAGTTATTTATTCATTTGTAAATGTAAAATTCTTCTCCATTCTTAATGAAGCCATATGTTCTGATAATCTTATCAAAACACATATTTCAACTCCTAGATTTCTGCTTCAATCCATAGATGGATCTCTGAAGCTTACATATTTTGGACTCATTTGTGGATGTGAAACCTTCAGACTATATCATATACACCTCTTCTTCTAGCTCTCCATTTAAAAAAGCTATTTTCATATCCATTTGTCAGATTTCATAATTCATGTGTGCTGCTATTGGAAGCATAATCCGAATAGATTTGAGTATTATCATAGGAGAAAATATCTCGTCATAGTCAATACCATAATACTGACGATAATTCTTGACAACCAAATGAGCTTTATAAGTCTCCACCTTTCCGTCTGCGCCCCTCTTCCTTTTGAAGACCCACTTACACCCTATAGGTTTAACCCCTTCAGGTGGGACCACTAATGTTTATACATCATTAACCTACATGGACTCTATTTTGAATTTCATGGCTTCAAACTATTTATCAGAGTCAGACCTCTGTATTGCATCCATATAGATGATCGGATCCTCATTATTCTCATCGAGTTCAACAGGATCCCTGTCTCGAACCAAGAAACTGTAGCATCTGTCCTATTGACGCGATATTCTATCGAATCTCCTTAATATGAAAGAATAGTGCCCTACAAGCCAATCGTATGGGTGTGATAGAAACTTTTTTGTGTTATCTTTTTGCTCATTTGCATAACAGTGATTATTTTATTTATATGAGGTATTATGTTTTATCATTTGCTGCATCATATTTTTATGATTATGATAAATCTCATAAATTAAGGTAATAATTTTAGGACTATGATGAGATCATATCAGTGAGACCTAAAATCTTGATAGTCCCAATCTAAAATATTTTTAGTCGTTGGATTATCGAGTTGGAGATCGATGATATCGATAAGATTGGTACATCCTATATATGCTCAATAGAGAGGGTGGTTGATCTCATAATCACTTGTGTGGTGACACTAACACAAGAATGCAGGTACTCATTAGAGAATGAGTTCACTAAACTGATCCATAAGGAGAACATCTGACGGAGCCTTACAGCATGTTGACAGATGATTCTCTAGTAAGAGTGGTGCAAGTGATCCTTTGATCTGAGATCACTATGGTACCTTACGTATATGGATCTTTACTTTGATTTATTCCCTAGCATGTCACTTTGAGATGTGTGTGGGATATTTTGAGATTGATGAAGTGTGCATGGAGGTTATGAGTGGTCAATATGAAATAGATCACTCCTTATAAGAAGAGAGAACATCCTATGTGATCTAACAGGAAGATGACTCTGAGAGTCTCTAGCCAGAGCAGGGATAAATAATAAAAAAATTTTTACTGATTCTTCAATCAAGTCATCATCATCAGATCAAGATACATATGGATGGATATTTGGACTTAACATAATTTCATTCTCATGGCCTATCTAGCATGTTGTGTGATCAAAGAATTGAATTGCACGGTAACTCACCATGAAAGGATAATTTTGATATTTTTATCAAATTTTATATTTTCTAGATAGTTATAATACTTTTCTAGATGTCAATCTTGACTTGTGAACTTACAAGAATTAAAAAAGTTTAATTCAAAAATTAATTAAAAGATGTTCTGATTAATTGATGCCTTTGGGCTGACCTAATCAAATTAGGTCATGAGTTTGAGTCCACTGCTGGCTAGATATTGAATCTTATGAGTCATACACAAAAGAAATTTGATCTTGATCTAGTCTATTTGGATTTATCATAAATCCTATGGGTTAATTAATTGCTAGCATATGAATTAACCCAAGTTCTCAATTAGGTTCAGTGCAAAGGTGTTTGTGCTAACCCTAAACTTGTTGCCTTGACCTAATGAGATTAGGTTCAATCCTTAAGTCATGAGATGGCTTAACTAATTAGTTTTGAAAGTGTTTTTGCTTATCTAAAATTCCTCCACGCCATTCTACATGCCAAAGAATAAATATGGCACCATAATTTTTAGCTTTAAGAAGGAGAGTCCTTCTTAATGAAGCCTCTTAACTCCTTCTTAATTTTTCACGTGTTCTCTTATTCCACGCGCCATCAGATGGCTCTTGAGGATATGTTGGCATAGAAGTGGAGGAGTCCTTCTGCATGAAGGCTCTTTTACATCGAATAACTTCCATATGAAGAATTAATTCTTTGTGGGAAACTATGGGACATCGCGTGGGATATAAATGTGCCAAACTTATTTTGTTCTCCCATATCTCTTAATTCTTACACACCTAAAATTATGGGACTATGTAAAGGAAGAGTCCTTCTACTCCTTAACTTCCCCACATGCTGATATTTATGGTGATTTATTGAAATCACCGCATGAAGAATATGGGACGCCAAAGATTGGCATCCATTGGAAGTTGGTAGCGCCCCTTTATTTCCTATTTAAAGGGGGTGCTACTTATGATTGGATGTTCCATTTTTTGGCTAAGATTAGGCATGAGAATGAGAGAAAAAAGATAAAAAAATTCTCAAAAAAAAGATAAGAAAAAAGAAAGAAAAAAATAGAAAGGAAGGCAAGAGGAAAATGGAAAGCAAATGTTGCTTGTCTGTAATTTAGATTGTTCAAGTGTTGAACATCTAAATCTGATTTTTTTATGGTGAGATCTTTTGAGAAAAGTTCTCTAGTGTGGCCCTAATGGAGGTTTCAAAGGCATATAAGTAATAGTGCAATTCATTCTTGAGAAGGACGATCGGCAGTGGACTTGTGAAGATGGCTGCAATGCTACGTCGATTTGAGAAGGATCTTGATCTATCTCGTGTGGATCACCATTGGAAAACTTTTATTTTGGAGTCTTATGGAGATCCTTTTATTACCAGATCCTCATCTTCATATTTGGTATATGACTTCTGACCTCTCATTAATATGCATGCTTAAATTGTTTGATTGTGATCATCAAGGAGTTCCTAGGGTTTGTATTTTAGTTGTCATGTTTAATTGTTAAACTTATTTTCAATAGTTGAATGCATGAAAAATTTTGAAAATTATATTCCACTACATTATCAAAATCCAATAGTGGTATCAGAGACATCCTTGATTGATTCAATCAAACCTCATATTTTTATTGTGATATGGATTAGATCTAGTTTATATTATGTCAAAATCAGATTTTCTGAATGATGTTTAATTGATATTTTTGATGCATCTTTTGTTAAGGATAAATATGATCAGTCTATGATCAAATTTGGATATGAGATATCATGGTCTTTAGACTTATGAGACAAGTTTAAGTTAGATCCTATGATCTGATTTTATATGGAATAGTAAATTCATTGCATGTGATGCACGCAGCCTTGGAATGATACATTAGATGTACACTGCCAAGACTTAGGGTTCTTGTATATGATGCATTCACCCAAGATCCAAGGGCTGACCACCATGTAATTGGGTATTCTTCATTATGGATCTTCCATTATGATTATTGCCCAGGGTATGTATGGAGCCGAAAAATTTTGATTATGAAATGGTTGTTTCAAGACATGGATTAAGATTTTTTGTCGATGGATTTATTTTAACTATAATTTATTAATCTAATGTGATTAAAATTTATGGTTATCGATTAAATTAAATTTATATTTTTAATTTGATTAGAAATTATGCTTAATTAAGTTTGATTAAATTATCATTGATCTAATTTGATTAGGGCTTGAATCATGATTGATCAGATCTTTTGCTAACCTAATTGGATTAGGGTCTATCTAAGAATTGATCAACTCAGCTCAAAAGGATGATAATTGATTGACTTAAAATTGGGTCAATAGTTGAATCCGAATCAAAAATTCTAGATGGATCCTATGCCCATATATTTAAACATCTCCATTGACATATTTATGAATGATATCATAATTAAAATAATATAAGAAGCTTATTATCATTATTATAAAATGCATGTTGAGTGGTTATAGACTATGGTACATCTATGTGATGGATGTATGCATGAATGCTTTCATGTTGGCTGATTATATAAATGTATCTACAATAATTATAATAGGGGCTGGGTATCTCTGATGCATTATATTTTTGACTGTACTTTTTTTTTGTATGTTTCCAACTGTTAATTGAGATTTTTACATATTGATGTAAAATCATAGAAAAAAATTTTTATTTGAAAATAGATATCTTTTGATAAAGGTGGAGCATATGTAAAACACTTCATGGAGATGAAGGCTACCAAGTGTTTGGAGAGCAGAGGCACATTAAGATTGACCATGAGATGGTTCAATCTATGATGCACCTAGGGTTTGACCCATATACCATCCTGTGACTCAGATGTATATTATTCAAAAGTTCATAACCATTTGATTTTTTTTGAATGCTTTTGCATGCTGGTAGTTAGAATTAAAATAAAATTACATATGATGCATTTGTATATGTTTTGGATGTGCATGAGACCTAAGTCTCTTATTTAAATTATATTAAGTCATAATGGTGAAGTGTTAAGAACACTACCCATATCTTCCTTCATACCAAGCCAGTTTTATATCAAAAATTATAGTAAGCTTGTTGTGCTATCCACAAGGCTTGCTATAGGGATTGATTTGATGCTGTCTTGGTGTATAATGAAGCTAATGGTATTTAGTTCATACTAAGTCAATAGAGTATGTTGAAAATGGTAGTGAGTTTGTTGTGCTATCCACAAGGCTTACCATAGGAATGGATATAATGTTGACTTAATGATGCTTATGGCATATTTTGGTAGTACTGTCTTGTTGTGCTATCCACAAGAATAGTATTATTCAGATATGATCATATAGGATTGAAGGGTATAATTTAACTAAAATACTATAATTTGTTATGCTATCCGTAAGGCTATAAGTATTTGAAGGCAAAAGTTATGTTTAGAGTTGTATGAGATGCAATTGATAAAGAGTTATCTATCCTTGAGCTCATAAGAGCTTGTTATGCTATCCACAAGATTTTTTATGAGGAATTGAGATCTCAACCCCACTAAAAAACTTCATGATAGATTTTTTTATTTTTTATACTTGAGGGCTATGACATTCGTTAAAATAATGAGAGACACAATTAGATAAAAGACCTCATCTAAATTATGCATGTCATCATAAGTAATCCTTTTATGTTCTTATATATTCATCTGCATCTTCACTATCACTGCATGGTATATTTGATACTTTTTTTAAATTGATCAAACTTCATGGACTGGTTGAGAAACTTGAGAATAGTTCTCATATAGGAGATAGTCTCCTATTCTCTTAATTCTGATTTGATCGAAGATAATACTATAAAGGAAGAAAAATCATATATGAGATATAACGGGGTGACAATATGACTGTCAAGTGTATCCTAATTAACTTAATCATGCGATTAAGTCAATATCATGGATGGTGAGTTAATCCAAGATTTGATCCTACTAACTCTCCCAAATTCTTTCTTTAGCATATCATAGGAGAAGAAAGGTGAAAAATGTCTTCACCAAGGGTATCAATTTTTATTACAGCAATGACGAGCATTGAAAAAAAATTACAAGAGTTATCTTGCAAGTGTGAAGCAGTAGCAGGATGCAAAAGTTGCATCTGCTAATGCTTTGTGTATGATACAAACTAATTTTTTTTATTAAGTACTTCAGCTCTAGATTTTTTGGTATGAGATACCTCATATAGGTCTTACTTATGCAAAGCATTGCTGGGCCTATAAAGCTGAAAAGAGGTGACTTCATGTCTTTGTGTCTCTGATGGATAGTCTATCCAAGCTAAGACTGAAGGAACCTACTCATATATGTAACCTTCTAGCAAGGTTTAAAAATTAGTAGACTGTTATTATATGCCTAAATTTATCAAAAATATTATTTCACTTCTTTTGTAGCATAGTTTTGAAATTAATGTATAGAGCAAAAGTTGTTCTTATTCTGATAAATTTTATGGCTATAAATTTATGATAATGGTCTCATATTTCTGTTACTTAATGATGTTGTTCTTCATGTTGAAGAGAACAAGAAAAGAATATGTGATGGTCACATATCTCTGACATTGCTAACTTAGCCATTTTTGTGAGTCAAAGATAAACAAATAATATAAAGAAGAGTTCTTTGATCTGTATGATTTTGAATCATATAGGATCTGTAAATCTTATGTCATGGATAAAATGATCATGATCCCATTTACTGGATATGAAAAAAGGGCGAGCAAGCTATTAGGCCTTGTACATATGGATGTTCGAAGGATAATAGTATCTCGACCCAGAGATGGACATCCCATATAAGATATGGTGTGTTCTTTAATATGCTTCATAGATCTTGTTATCTCATTCTAGGGATATACCCTAGAAATTACTGCATATGTTTTGAATTAGATACTATCAAAATCTATTACTAGCACTCCATATGAGATATGGAAAAGAAAAGAAGCAGGTTACCCAGCTTATGTGAAAAGAGTTGACGTACATAAGCTTTTTGCTAGATCAAATTAGTATAAGTTTGTTGGTTATCCTAATTGAGTAGTATGTAATACTATTTCTACCATCTTACTGGATAAAAGGTGTTTAGTTAGTAGGTATGTCATTTTTTGAGAAAAAAAAATTATCTAAGAAGAGAACAATGAGAGGATAATTGAACTTGAGAAGTTCAAAACCTATGAACTATCCCATCATAACCTGTGGAGTGTCCACAAGTTGATCTTCGACCTGTTGTGCCTATTGATAAGGCACAACTATGAAACACACCTCCTCACTGAAGGTCTTCAAGTGTATAATATACCACTCAGATATAGATTTGTCATTGAGAATAATGATACACCATACATAATTGAGAATGATGTTTTTTTGACCTATTTGAAAACAGTCATGAGAAGAGACTCTGACAGATGGTTTGAAATCATGAAATTTGAAATAGACTTTCTGTACATCAACTCAAGTATAGACTTTGGTTGAAGCACCTATGAGTATGACCCAATAGTTTGCTAACAGGAATGTCCATCTAGATATTGCTTGCTATAGCCACACACCATCTAGAGAGTTTGTCTCTAGTGGGAGGATAAATCTATTTATGGATTAAAGCAGGCATTGAAGAGTTGGTACTTCTATTTTTGATGAGATAGTCAAAATATTTGACTTTATCAACATATGAATGAACCAAGTGTGTGCAGGAAGATAAGTGGGAGTCCCACTAACTTCTTGATTATGTATGTGGATGACATATAACATATTAAGAAGATAGTCCCGATATTGTACTCAGTCAATGACATGCTTATCATAAAAATTTTCATGAAAAAGACTTGGGTAAAGGATCCAATATATTTGGTATTTATAGAGATAGATCTAAGTGGATGCTAGACTTGTCTCTGTCTAGGTACATGGATTTTATGTTGAAGGGGTTCAACATGAATGGATGTAAAAGTGTTTACTTATCCATATATTCAATGTACCAAGCCTGATGTGTTTTATGCCTTATGCATAATCATTGATTTCAGATAGATCCATGATACGATCTTTTAAAAACTATGAAAAGTATTCTCAAAGTACTTGAGAAGTACTAGAGGAGCAGTGAATTGGAAGAGTTCCATACAGCAAACTGTGTTTCACTCAGTTAATTACTGTTAGTAAAGATTACTAAGGAATGTCATCTGATGAAAGCGTTCATCACTGAGTTGGGTGTGGTCTCACTAAGAATCCATGCACATCCTATGGCACTTTCATCTCATTCATGATTTGATCATAAAATGAGTTCATATAAAGAACAGCATAATGGACCAGTTCACTAAGCCTTAATATAGCAGTAATGTGTTCGTCATCTTGATTGTATGGGCATCAGGTACAGAAGCGATTGGCTTTAGTGCAAGTAAGAGATTAAAAGAATAGTATCCTACAAGTCAATTGCATAGATGATACGATAGGAACTTTCTTGTATTATCTTTTTATTCATTTGCATGACAGTCATTATTTTATTTATATGAGGTATTATGTTTTATCATTTGCTGCATCATATTTTTATGATTATGATAAATCCCATAGATTAGGACAATGACTTTAGGGCCATGATAAGATCACACCGGTGAGACCTAAAAGCTTGATAGCTCCAATCTAAAATATTTTCAGTCATTCGATCATCGAGTCAGAGATCGATGATGTCGGTAAGACTGGTACATCCTATGTATGCTCGATGGAGAGGGTGGTTGATCTCACATTCATTTATGTGGTGATACTAATACAAGGATGTAGGTGCTCATTAGAGAATGAGTTCACTGAACTGATCCATAAGGAGAACATCTGATGGAGCCTTACAGCATGTCAACAAATGATTCTTCAATGGGAGTGGTGTAAGTGATCTTTTGCCCTGAGATCATCATGGTACCCTTTGTATATAGATCTTTACTTTGGTTTATTTTCTAGCATGTCAGTTTGAGATGTGTGTGGGATATTCTGAGTTTGGTGAAGTACGTATGGAGGTTGTGAGTGGTTAACATGAAATCGATCACTCTTTGTAGGAGGAGAGAACATTCTATGTGATCTCATAAGATGATGACTCTGAGAGTCTTTGACCAGAGTAGGGATGAACAGTAGAAAAGATTTCTACTGGTTCATCAATTGAGTCATCTCATCAGATCGAGATACATATAGATAGGTATTTGGGCTTGACATGATTTCATACCCATGGCCTGTCTGAGATATTGTGTGATCGAAGGATTGAATTGCATGATAACTCACCACAGAAAGATAATTTTGATATTTCTATCAAATTTCATATCTTCTGAATAGTCATGACATATTACAAGACGTCAATCTTGACTTGTAGACTTGTAAGAATTAAAAAAATTTAATTCAAAAATTAATTGAAAGGTGTTTTGATTAATTGATGCCTTTAGACTGATCTAATCGGATTAGATCATGAGTTTGAATCCACTGCTAGCTAGATAAGGAACCCAATGGGTCACACATAATAGAGATTTGATCTTGGTCTAATCTATTTGGATTTATTATAAATCTTATAGGTTAATTAAATTGCTAGCACATGAATTAACCCAAGTTCTCAATTGGGTTCAGTGCAAAGGTGTTTGTGCTAACCCTAAACTTGTTGTCTTGACCTAATGAGATTAGGTTCAATCTTTCAGTCATGAGATGGCTTAACTAATTAGTTTTGAAAGTGTTTTAGCTTATCTAGAATTCCTCCACTCCATTCTACATGCCAAAGAATAAATATGGTGCCACACTGTTTAGCATTAAGAAGGAGAGTCCTTCTTAACGAAGCCTCTTAACTCCTTCCTAATTTTTCATGCATTCCTTTATTCCATGCGCAATCAGATGGCTCTTGGAGATATGTTGGCGTAGAAGTGGAGGAGTCCTTCTATATAAAGGCTTTTCCACATCGAATAACTTTCATATGAAGAATTAATTCTTTGTGGGAAACTATGGGACATCGCATGGGATATAAATGCACCAAACTTATTTTTTTCTTCCATATCTCTTAATTCTTACATGCCTAAAATTATGAGACTATATGAAGGAAGAGTCCTTCTACTCCTTAACTTCCCCACATGCTGATTATTTGTGGTGATTTATTGAAATCACCGTGTGAGGAATATGGGACGCCAAAGGTTGGCATCCATTGGAAGTTTGTAGCATCCCTTTATTTCCTATTTAAAGGGGGTGCTACTTCTGGTTGGATGTCCCATTTTTTTGATTAAGATTAGGTGTGAGAATGAGAGGAAAAAGATAAAAAAAAGTTTGGGAATAAGACAAGAAAAAAGGGGAGAAAAAAATAAAAAGAAAGGCAAGAGAGAAATGGAAAGCAAATATTGCTTGTCCTAAAATTCAGATTGTTCAAGTGTTGAACATCTAAATCTGACTTTTTGAGAAAAGTTCTCTAGTGTAGTTCTAATGGAGGTTTTGAAGGCATACAAGTAGTGATGCAATCCATTCTTGAGAAGGACGATCGGTAGTGGACTTACGAAGATGGCTGCAGTACTACATCAATTTGAGAAGGACCCTAATCTGTCCCGTGTGGATCACCATTGGAGGGCTTCTACTTTGGAGTCTTGTTGAGATCTTTTTATTCTCAGATATTCATTTTCATGTTTGGTATATGACTTCTGATCTCTCATTAATATGCATGCTTAAATTATTTGATTATGATCATCAAGGAGTTTTTAGGGTTTTATGATCTGATTGTCATGTTCAATTGTTAAACTTGTTTTCAATAGTTGAATGCATGAAAAAATTTTAAAAATTATATTCCATTGTATTATCAGAACCCAACATAATGGTGCCTCTACAACAGGTTCTGGATTTGACATCATCAAATCCAATTGTATGGGTTTACTAGATTATGTTGGTTCTACCTGTTGAACTTCCTTAAGTTCAACCTTAGAGGTATTAATCTCTTTCTCAAGAAATTTTTTTTCCAAAAAGACTGCCTTAAAACTGACAAACACTTTTTGTTTATCAGCAAGATAAAAATAATATCCCTTAGTTTTTTTGGGATACCATATAAAAATATATTTATCAGATCTGGCTCCAAGTTTGTCCATTTTTAAATATTCGACATAAGTTGGACACCCCCAAACCCTAAGGTAAGAGAGCTCTGGCTTATGTCCCGTCTATATCTCATATGGTGTTTTACTTACAAATTTACTAGAAACTCTATTAAGCACATAACAAGTCGACTCGAGCGCATATCTTCAAAAGGATATCGACAGACTAGAAAAGTCCATCATGGATCGAACCATATCCAATAGACTTTGATTTTTCTTTTTCGATACACTATTATATTCTGATGTTTCAGGAGATGTCTATTGAGAGAGAATTCCATTCTCCTCAAGATATGTCAAAAATTTACTAAAAAAATATTCACCTCCTTAATCTGATCGAAGAGTTTTAATATTCTTTCCAATTTGTTTCTCTACCTCATTACGAAATCATTTGAATATTTCAAACGATTCAAATTTATGTTTCATCAAGTAGACGTACCCATATCTAGATAGTTTATCTGCGAATATAATGAACTAGTGGTATCATCCTCTGGTACTAGTGCTCATGGTTCCATATACATCAGTATATACAAAACCCAGAACATCACTGGCTCGTTCACTTTTTTCAATAAAAAGTGATTTGGTCATTTTTTCAAGTAAACAAGACTCACAGGTTGGCAATGATTCATAATTATTATCATCAAAAATTTATTCTTGAGCTAACCTGTTTATCCTGTTCTTGTTAATATGACTTAGCCTACAATACCAAAGGCAGGCATCCGTGACATCGACTATTCTAGGATATTTATTATACGTGTATATTACATTAGGCCATGATATAATATAAATACCATTGTTCAATTGTCCACACATTATAGTAACACCATTCAAAATGATATCACAAAAGCTTTTCTTTATTGAAATTTTATAATTTGCTTTGACCAAAAAGCCTACAGAAATGACATTCAAAAGAAAACTGAGACAGTAATGACAATCATTAAGAACAATAAAATGAGAATCGAATACAAGCTAGGTAATTTCTAAAGCTAGAACTAAAATGATCTTCCATCTCCAATGTTCAGAAATCTCTCACCGTCTCCAATTTTTTTATGGACCTGAAGTCTCTACAATGAATTGCAAATATTAATAGGACTACCAGTATTTAATACTCAGATCATTGTATCAAAAATTAAGAAGTTACAAGGTATTATCATATAATTACCTTGTCTAGCAACCAATTGCTTCTTCTTCTTTGGCCTATTCAAATCAAGAGAAGCTATATATTGAGGACAGTTCCTCTTTCAGTGATCATGCTTCTTATAATAGAAGCACTCTATTTGACTTTGGTCGGCCTTGAACTTAGGCTTCTGAGTCTGACTCCCAGCACTTTGCACCTTCTTGTTCTTTATTTTCTTTCCTTTCTTAAAGGGAAGACACCCATTCGAAGAAGATCCTTCCACTATATTCATCGTCTCCTCATGGAGTTGGTGTTCCTTCTCAAAAATCTATAGCAACCACAACAGACTGTGGTAGTTGACTACAGGCTTCGTCATTCGAAAATGACTGAGAAATGGCAGGTAAGATTTGGATAGGAAGTTTAGGATCACATTTTTTTCAAACTATTCATGCAAGAAAAAGTCAAGCTTGCTCAGTCACTCGATCTGTTCGATCATGTACAATACATGATCCGTGATCGATGCTCCCTCCCTCATCTGAGCATTAAAAATGACACAACTGATCTTGTGCTGCTCAAGATCATCAGGAGTACTAAAAGACTCTCTCAACACCTTGAGCATGTCTTCTAATTGAGCTTCTTCAAACTTTTGATTGAACTCATTATTCATGGAAGCCTGCATTATACAATGAACCGTGGTCTGGTAATTGAGCCACTTCAAATAAGTATCTCGAATCGCACCACGAGCATTAGGAGCAGGCTTCTCAGGTGTCGGATCTATAATAACATACATGATCTGCTCGTGCTCTAGAATGATTTTTAGTTTTTGATATCAGCTATCGAAATTGGGTTCTGTTAACTTCTTACTATCCGACAGTGATCGGAGTGACAAGTTTGAGGCCATGTCTGCATAAAAAAAAATCAAAACCTAATCAGTATATGAATTAATTAAGCCTATGACATGGACTTTAGTCTAAAGGTTCTCCCATCATTGTATACAAATTGATAGCCTCTACCTCCAACTCGAGAAATTACTTTAATTTCTTAGCGAGTATTAGAATCCACACAGACTGCACACAAGCTCGACTTTGGTCGGTTCATCCATATGCATCTATGGGTAGGTTCTTTAACCAATTATTTCATCAAATAATTTTTAGTAATTGATTTAGCCTCAGATAACTTTTCAGTTAACTTTGGTCTTCTCTGCAAGCTCTGGTTAGGTCCACCCATTAACATGATCATACTTAGGAATCTAACTACTAAATGATCAGGCCTGTCTTTGACAGGCTATTCTGACCACTTGCTAGAGAGACTTGACTAAGTCATTATATTATGAATGATAATTCTAATAATAGATAAGCACCAGACCTTGGACCTCCTCCATTAGTCATCATACTAATGGACCCATTATCATCCAACTTAATGAGAGGCTATGATTTAGTTATCACCATAACTATCTCATTTAAGGGATCTAATAATTTAAAAAATTTTATTTATTAATTAAGAGAAGAGAAGAAAAGAGATCAACCAATAAACCACAATCCTCCCACTGACTTCTTCAAGTCATTGAATTGGATTAGTGTCATGCTGGTTGCAATGGTATCTAAATCAGTCACACTGATCAACCTTAATGGCATGGATCAGCTTGAATCATTTAGCGATCTAATCAAGACATAATCTACTAAATTGGTCAGGTAAGTGAGATCGGTGGGAGAGAACACTAAGCTTGCCTTAGACACCATCGAAATGGCCAGCTAAACCACTCTCAATTAAAAACCATCGATCGAAATGCCAAACTTACCTTAGATACTAATTGGTTAATTAGTTTCGATTTGACCAGCCTAATGATTCAGGTTCAACCATTGAATCACAATCAAGGTCTATTTGGTCTAATCAAAGATATGAACTTGACCATCTACAACTATTATATTGGTTCTAGAGAAATTTTGATTTAATCTAATTCAATATTTGATTAGATTTAATCAATTTTTTTACATGATCCATTAACTCTTTGATTCTAACCTTAGATCTAATCTAATTAAAAAGATCTGATTTGAGCTAACCTATACCCTCATATTTTATGCAATGTCATTAGATCTTAAATCACAATTCTAGATCTAATCGATTCTACACTTAATTCTTAATTAAATTTCAGTATCAACATGGGTTTAGGTTAAGTTTTGAAACTATTTCTCATGTAAACTTTTTACATTAAATCATAAAATTTTTTAGATCACATCTAAATTTTTATAATTTCAAATCAAAATAATTTTGATTATTAAGATTAGATGTAATTATTTTTCTTTGCAACTTGCATCACATACAATAAAATCTAGGTTTTCAAGATCTAAATTTTGCGAGAAAGTAAATTTTTTTTTTATGGACCTCATAGTGGCACCCCTACACGCCATAAAAGCACCTCATTGAATGAAAGGAGAGGGTCATGTAACCCTACTTGCTTTTATGATCGGACGGCCTAGTGATTATCCAATTCGAGTACTTTACTACTCAGATCATCTAATCTAATAGTACAGGACTGATCAAAAATTAGATCTGAAAATAAAATATATTTAGATCTAATCTAATTAACATATAATTAGATCTAAAGATATAAAAAATTATATCATAAAGAATAAGGCTTTGATACCAATTGAAGAAAAAGTAGGACAGTATTATGCATGCAATTTTAAAATTTTTTACAGCAGATCTTTTAGATTAAACACTTTAATCTATTTTACATGTACAAGATCTAATCTAGACTACTATACCAAGAAATATGATATGATTTAATGTGAACTTAACATTTAAAAATAAAAATCTGCATCGATATAATCGATGCTGCAGACTATATCTAATCTTTAGATCTATCAAAACTAGTCTAACAAGTTCCAAACTCGTTACCAGATTGTGGGTTGCTAATCTCCATAAGTATCTTGCATAGTAGAGAATTCTTTCAGATTGGTCATAGCTACACTAAGAAGTCCGACCTCTACAAATCATCCATATGAAGATCGATGCAGATCAAGCTCCTCAGGAGTGCTAGCTCGCAAGGATCTTCAAACGCTGAACTACTTCTTCTCTTGATCTCTTGGATGCTCCAAAAGAGAGGATGAATCTATAGAGGAAGAGAGGAGAGCTCTGGTAGAAAATAAAAATCAGCAAGAGACATATATGGGGCATCCACTATTGGAGCCCCCCTTTAAATAATAAGGGACTAGGGTTTTGGGTCAAGAGGAGGGGTGCCAAAGTTGTCAAGCCAAAACCAATTTTGGCATCCCAAAAATTTTTAAATGGGTTATGGCATGAGGAAGAGATCTGATCTTTCTCATGCCAAAAAACTCTTCAGAGAATTCAAAAAAAAAAATCTCTTGGCGCCACCCTTCTTTTCAAATATAAAAAATCTCTTTCCTTCTTATCTCCTTATCTCTAATTTGGATCGTATTCAAATTAGGCAGGAGATAAGGGGCATGACTCATCATGCATGCCGCCCACTTGATATATGCCCTCTCTCATCCAACCCAAAAAACACATGCCAAAACCCTTTTGGCATTGAGAAGAGAAGGTGGGTCCAAGGTGGCGTAAGGGGAAGAGATAGAGTTCCTGCTGGCTTGGACTCTTCATTTTTTATTTGATGCTAAACCAAATCAAATCTGATTTGAACCCAATAAGAGTAAGAACCTAATTTAATTAGAAACCTAATCATCTCAATATATTCCTAACCCAATTAGAAATTAACTAAGTTCAAGTCCTAATCAAATCAGGAACAAATTTTTTTTGCAATTATGCTTGATCAAATCAAATACAATCTAAGTCAAACTGAATCCAATTCAATTAGAATTGATCCAAAGCTCTTTGCTCAATCAAATTGAGTCAATTTATAATCTAATTGCTAATAAATTCTCTATTAATAGTAGAGTACCAGTCCAGTGGGACTCTCCTCCAGAGTCCCAATCCCAGTGGGACTCTCCACTGGAGTCACAATCTAATTAGACTCTTCAGCCATCCGATCAGACCGAATCTTCTAATATGTGTGACTCTATAGGTTCAAACCTAAGTCGGTAGTATAGGAATAACTTTCTATACTAATCGATGTAACCATCTAGTAATGGGATCCGACATCCAGATAGGTCAAAAGATTGCAAAGTAATATTTTAGAACCTACAGGCGTATGGTTACTGTACAATTCATCCCTTTGATCCAAATGCTTAAGGTGATCTAATATTTGACTATCAACTCTAATATAGTTGACCACATTATATTTTAATCTTTCAAATTCATCACATGGATTATCCTGACCAAGATTTTACTAAATTAAAATACACTGATGAATAACTTCTACTTATTCAGAGGGGTCAATTCTATCTTGACTCATCCATCGACTTAATAAGTATTTGACTGCACCTAGTAACATTTCATTGCTAAATTAATAATTTAGATGGTCCGGTACTTAAGTACAGTGAGTTACTTATAAATCACCATGGTGATCTCAGGTCGGAGGGATATTTATACCCATACCTTTCATGAACTACTCTTGACAGCCAAGTGCTCGATAAATATCACGTTCGGTGTGAATGTACTCCTATATTCCACCTGCATGCCATATCAGTGTCTCTACACTCTTTAGTTCAGAAGACAACTAACCTATATGACACGCAACGACCTATACTTGATATAGCTATCATCCTATTAACAGTATATCATTTAATCGCGAATATATTTTAAGGACTAAATGACAAATCCTCCTTTATCGACTAATTATAGTCCTAATGACTTCATCATGACATAGGAGTTCAAAAAAGATAGACAAAATATGATGAAAAAATCAAATAACTTTTTTTAATAAAAATTCATATACATCTTACAAATATGAGCACAATTGTCAACAGACTGACGATTGACTTTGGGATATAATTTTCAATATGTATCTTATTAGACATGATTCGATCTACGATGAGCTTTGCAGATTTGTCGATCTTCTTTTGGAGATATGCACTCGAGTCAGCTTATTATATTCTAAGTAAAGTTTCAATAAATTCGTAAGTAAAACACCACATGAGATGTGGACAGGGCGTAAGCCAGTACTCTCTCATCTTAGGGTTTAGAGGTGTTTAACTTATGTCAAATGTTTGAAAACTAACAAGCTTGGATCTAGGTCTAACAAGTATCTATTTGTAGGGTACCCAAAAGATACTAAGGGATATTACTTCTACCTTACTGATGAACAAAAATTATTCATCAGCAATAGGGTAGTCTTTTTGGAAAAAAAGTTTCTTGGAGAAGGAACTAAAGCCTCTAAGATTGAACTTGATGAAGTTCGATTGGTAGAAGAACCGACACAATCTAGTAAACCCATAGCATCGAATTTGATTAGATCAAATTTAAAACTTATTGTAGAGGCATCTTTGAGGAGATCTAATAAAGTACCGCACCAACCGAATAGATACTGTTGGTGCAAAAATCCACCTGCATCGGAGAAGCTGGAGTCGAGGGAGTCGCGGTCGCCATCGGGACCTGTAAAAGAAGTCTAAACCGGAGGTGGGGTTGCTCCGGTAAGACCCTCCGACGCTCAAGTCAGTTTTCTGTCTCAACAAGAATGGAGTGCTCGAACGGAAATTTTAGCAGAGTTTTGGGATAGAAAATAGAGCTTAGAGAATAACGTATCTGGGGTTCCCCTTTTATAGGCGGAGGGAGCAACAGACTGATAGCGATGTCTGTAACCGTCTAGCAGTGGGCTGCCCAGAGTCAGGAGGAGTTTGTTGCGAAGAGTAGTGGAGTGGAATCGTGGCTATCATCGGGACATGCCACGTGGAGTCTGTCGCGGGGAGTGGAGCGGCGTCCGTTGTCGCGACTTGCCAGAGGATAGAAGAATCGCACGGTATCCATCGCAGGAAGTGGAGCAGGATCGTAGCCATTATTGCGGTCTGCCAGGGAGTGATGGAGCCACGCAAAATCCATCGCAGGAAGTGGAGCAGAGTCATGGCCGTTACTGCGGCCTGCCAGGGAGTGATGGGGCCACGCAGAATCCATCGCAGGAAGTGGAGCAGAGTCGTGGCCGTTGCTACGGCCCGCCAGGGGGTCCAGGCCTGCCGGCCGAAGTTTGGCTGGAGTGTCTGGCGGAGAGAGGTAGTTAGCTACCCATCTGAGAGGAGCTCGGAGTCCGGCTCCCGTAAGAGTCCGGATGAAGTCTTCCTTCAGTCGAAGTCGAGGATGAGGTCTGGCTCTCGTGGGAGTCCGGACGGAGTCTTCCCGCAGCTGGAGTCAGAGACGAGATCTGGCTCCCGTAGGAGCCCGGGCGAAGTCTACCTGCAATCAAAGTCAGGGGCGAAGTCTGGCCCCCTTAGGAGTCCGGATGAAGTTTACCAGCAGTCGAGGTCGAGGATGGAGCCCAGCTCCCGTAGGAGTCCGGGCGAAGCCTTCCAACAGTTGAGGTCGGGGATGAAGTCCGAATGGAGTCTTCCTACGGCCAGAGTCGGAGATGAGATCCGGCTCCCGTAGGAGTCCGGGATGAGTCTTCCTGCAATTGGAGTTGGGGGCGAAGTCCAGCTCCCGTAGGAGTCCGACGAAGTCTACCTGCAATTAGAGTTGTGGGTGAAGTCCGACTCCCGTAGGAGTCTGGACGAAGTTTACCTGTAAATGAAGTCGTGGGCGGAGCCCGCTCCCGTTGGAGTCCGGATGAAGTTTACCAGCGGTCGAAGTCGGAGACAAAGCCTGGCTCCCGTAGGAGTCCAGGCGGAGTCTTTCCGTAGCCGGAGTCGGAGACGAGATCTGGCTCCCGTAGGAGTCCGGGCGGAGTCTTCCTGTGGCCGGAGTCGGAGATGAGATCCGGCTCCCGTAGGAGTCCGGGCTGAGTGTTCTGCAATTGGAGTTGGGGGCGAAGTCCGGCTCTCGTAGGAGTCCGGATGAAGTCTACCTGCAATTGGAGTTGTGGGTGAAGTCCGGCTCCTGTAGGAGTCCGGAGAAGTTTACCTGCAATTGGAGTTGTGGGTGAAGTCCGGCTCCCGTAGGAGTCTGGACGAAGTCTACCTGCAATTGGAGTCATGGGCGGAGTCCGACTCCCGAACTCCGGATGAAGTCTGCCTGCAATTGGAGTCGTGAGCGGAGTCCAGTTCCCGTAGGAGTCCGACGAAGTCTGCCTGCAATTGGCATCGTGGACGGAGTCCGGCTCCCGTAGGAGTCCGGACGAAGTCTACCTGCAATTGGAGTCGTGGGCGGAGTCCGGCTCCCGTAGGAGTCCGGACGAAGTCTGCCTGCAATTGGAGTCGAGGGTGAAGTCCGGCTCCCGTAGGAGTCTGGATGAAGTCTACCTGCAATTGGAGTGGTGGGCGGAGTCCAGCTCCTATAGGAGTTCGGACGAAGTTTGTCTGTAATTGGAGTCGTGGGCGGAGTCCGGCTCCCGTAGGAGTCCGGACGAAGTCTGCCTGCAATTGGAGTCGTGGGGGAGTCTGGCTCCCGTAGGAGTCCGGACAAAGTCTGCCTACAGCCAGAGTCAGGGACGAGGTCCGGCTCCCGTAGGAGTCTGGACGTCGTGAAGAATCCGGTCGACACTGGCGGGGTCCTGTCCGTCGGCAAAACTTGGGAGTGTTGCGGAGGCTCGGCCGCCCAAGACGTTTGAAGAGACGTTGTCGGAGGTCGAAAGTTGGTTGGATCCCCGGGGGGTCACTCCTGTCACGAACTTCGGCTGGGGGGGTATTTTATACCCAACACCAGTCCCCCTACTTTCGAGTTCGAATTTCGAATAAAAGAAGTACAGAAAAATTTTCGCAGCCAAAGTTGTTACCCTCCAAGAGGCCCTGGAGAGAGAAAAATAGGTCTGGGAGGAAGAGAAGCAGACCTCGGAGGAGACGGTGAGGAAGGCGGAGGCCGAGGTCGCCAACTTGGCGGAGCAGATTTCGGTCTTGGTCTCGGAGGTCAGGGTTCTTGCGGTGGAGGAGTTCAAGGCCTCTGCGGAGATGAGGGACCTGAACGTCAGGTTCGGCCAAGAAGCATTCATCAAGGGATTCGAGCTCTGCCAGAAGAAGGTGGCCAGGAAATTTTCCGAGCTCGATCTCAGCTTCTTGGGCGAGGAATCTGAAGATGAGGCCAGTCCCTCTCCTGCTGCTACTGCTATCGCGGCCCCCCTCCCAGGGACACCGAGCTCCCCAACTCCTGCTTCTGAGGTCTGAGACCTCCGACCTTATATTTTTCTTTTACTGTAATTTTTCCTTTCCTTTTTGTCTTTAAGGAACATTCAATCAATAAAGTTGAATTTCTCATCGTGGATGGCTTCTCCTCTCTTCCTTCCTCCTTTTTGTTTTTCTTTCTGCAATGAGACGCGCCTTGACGCTTTTGTCTCCCGATGGCAGTGTCCTACCGAAGCGCTTCTCCTGTCCCAGGGGATTCCGCTGAAGTCCACGATCCAGCGGTTGAAGAAGGAAGTTCTTCATTTGACAAAAAGGTCGAAGAAGATGGAAGGCGAGCTTCACAGGTTGAGGGAGAGTCACTCTGAAGCCGCTGCAGAGGCCACCCGCTTCCGGAACCTCCATGTGAAGGGGATCATGGAGTATAGACGGAGAAAGGCAAACTTCGAGAAGGAGCTCGAGGAACACAAGAAGCGCGCCAGCGACCAATCTTAGGCTCAGGCTACCAAGATCAGTTCTCCCAGAGTGGAGCTGTCGGCTGCCCAGGAGAGGATTGGCCAGCTGGAAGGAAGTTCATCCCGACTTTTGACTCGGGCCGACAGTGACCGAGAGTGGTCGAAGAAGGTCTCCGACCTTCAGCAACAGCTCCAAGATGCCGAGGTGAGCTATGATGCGTACCGGGCCGACTGGCTCAAGCAGGTGGACGAGTACAAGGGGAGGCTCAGGATGGCGACCGACAAGGTTGCCCGCCTTCGAAGGCAGCTAGCTGAGGGGGCTCAATCTACTTCCGCTCGGGATTCCGACGAACTCCAATCCCTAAGGAGGACCGTAGAAGAACTATCCGTCGCTCTTGGGGAGGGGAAGGCCGAGCTGCAGCAATTGAAGATCCAACTGGTGTACGAGCAGCGGGCAGTTAAGGACGCGGAGGTAGAATTCGAGGTCCTGAGAAAGAGGCATCGAGAGGTGGAGAATGAAAGCCAACGACTTCGTCGGATGTTCCAGGACATGCTGCTGAAAAAGAGAGAGCTAGAAGAAGAAGTTGAAAATCTGAGGCAGTCCCTGATAAGGAGTGAAGCAGATAATTCAAGGTCGGAAGGAGCAGAGCTTCCCTAAGGCTCTTTTTGGCCTTTCGTCTTTCCATGTATATATTTTCTCTTTTGTTGTTTTGTTTTGTTCTTGTGGTTTTGCTTTTCTTCCTTTAGCCTTCTGGGCTTCGTAGTGTATATTTCGTGAATGAAATGAAAAGGAGATTTTGTGTTACCTCGTCCATGCATTGTATTAAATTATCGTCCACCGAACTTCCTTTGTCTTTTGACTTGTTCAACGTCGACGTCGTTTGGAGGTGCCCAGTCGTCGCCACGCTGATTTGCTTTTCTTGTCGTCCATGGCCGTAGACTCGAGCTCGGTGGTCCGAACTTCGCATTACCTCGAAGGGGTCATTATTTTCTTGACCTGTGTCGAGAGCCTTCTTAGAGATCGGGGATGTTTGGTAGGAACTTCCCATCTTTGTTGAGACGAGGTTTCCTAAGTCTTTGGTGTGGTTTGTTTTTCATCTATTGCCGATGTAATTCGTCGCTTTTCTTTTTAATTTTCCTCCTCTTTTTCGAGTGAGGGTCCTCCCCTTGCTTTCTGTGGGGTCGCGTAGAAGTGTAGAGATGCCATTGAGGAGACTTTTCTCTTTATCCAATTTTGTTGGGCAATCGAGTTTTTGTCATCATCATGATGAGGTTCTCCTTCTGTTCTTGACATAGTCGATCTCAGCTTAGGTTAGGACGAGGTTCTCCTCCTATTCCCAATGGGGCTGTGGGGGCACATAAGGGTCGTTGCAAGGGCCTCTCCCCCCATCCGATCTAAAAGAATCAAGCCTTCGACTTTGCTCATGTCAGGATGAGGTTCTCCTCCTGTTCCTAACATGATTGTGGGGGCACATTAGGGCGTTGTAGGGCCTCTCCCCCCATCCGGTCTAAAAGAATCGAGCCTTTGACTTTGCTCATGTCAGGATGAGGTTCTCCTCCTGTTTCTAACATGGCTATGGGAGCACATTAGGGTGTTGTAGGGCCTCTCCCCCTATCCGGTCTAAAAGAACCGGGCCTTTGACTTTGCTCATGTTAGGATGAGGTTCTCCTCCTATTCCTAACATGGCTGTGGGGGCACATTAGGGTGTTGTAGGGCCTCTCCCCCCATCCGGTCTAAAAGAACTGGGCCTTTGACTTTGCTCATGTCAGGATGAGGTTCTCCTCCTATTCCTAACATGGCTGTGGGGGCACATTAGGACGTTGTAGGGCCTCTCCCCCTATCCGATCTTAAAATAATCAAACTTTCATTTTATTTATGTTAGGATGAGGTTCTCCTCCTGTTCCTAACATGACCTTGGGGGTACCTAAGGGCCGTTATATGGGCCTCTCCCCCAATCCGATCTTAAAATAATCGGACTTCCATTTTATTCATGTTAGGATGAGGTTCTCCTCCTGTTCCTAATATGACCTTGGGGGCACCTAAGGGCCGTTATATGGGCCTCTCCCCCAATCCGATCTTAAAATAATCGGACTTTCATTTTATTTATGTTAGGATGAAGTTCTCCTCCTGTTCCTAACATGACCTTGGGGGCACCTAAGGGCCGTTATATGGGCCTCTCCCCCAATCCGATCTTAAAATAATCAGACTTCTATTTTATTTATGTTAGGATGAGGTTCTCCTCCTGTTCCTAACATGACTTTATTTTGATTATTTGAAGGGGTTATCCCCAGTCGTAACAAGCCCATGTCGAAAGAGAAAGACATGCAAAGTCGAAAGAAATTTTGATTCAAAGCAAAGTCGTTAGTAATACATTTACAGGCTTTTCGAGTCCCATGGTCGTGGAAGGTCTGCTCCTCCTTGAGGTCCTCTAGTGATGGAGTTGATGATCCCGATTGGAGGCCGATCTCCGAGCTGCTCTTCCCTCCTCGACGGCTCAAGCTGCGGCAGGGCCGTGGCCGATCTTCTCTACCCTCAGGCCGGCGTCGAATGAACCTATCGAGTCGACCTCGCCGGATGAGCTCCTCGATTTCGTCTCAGAGCTGGATGCATTCCTCTGTGTCGTGGCTGTAGTCACGATGGTAAAGGCAAAACTTGTTGGGGTTACGCTTCCCGGGGTGCGTGCGCATCCTCTCTGGCCTTGGGAGCTGCTCTCTGACTTCCATCAGCACCTGAGTTTTTGATGCGTTGAGGGGAGCATAGTTGCGGAACCTTCCTGGGGGAGAGCCCCATCGAGCTCGACGCTTCGGGCTTCCTTGCCTGCGTGCTCGAGGAGGAGTCTTGACGTGCTTGTGCCCAGGAGGAGTTCGAGAATGTGGCCGAGCTTCTCTCGCCCTTTTTTGACTGCGGGCTTACTCGAGTCTCCCGCCTGCCGCTCTCTCGCGGTCTCCTCATCCTTCATCTTGAAGGCTTCTTCCGCTCGGGTATACCCTTCGGCCCGAGCCAACAGGTTAGCAAAATCTCTGGGGTACTTCTTCTCCAGGGAGAACAAAAGGTCGTTCTTCTGAAAGCTGCCCTTCAGAGCGGCCATTGCTACCGACTGGTCCAAGTTTCGGACCTCCAGCACGGTGACATTGAAGCGGTTGATGTAGGCCCGAATGGACTCTCCCTTCCTCTGCTTGATGTTGATGAGGGACTCCGAACCCTTTCGGGGGCACCGACTGCTGACAAAATGAGCCACAAATTGGTGGCTCATCTGATCGAAGGAAAAGATGGTACCTGGCTTCAGCATCGAGTACCAATTTCTCGCCGTTTCCTTCAAAGTGGATGGGAAGGCTCGGCATAGAATGGCGTCGGGCACGCCATGAAGCAGCATCATTGTCCGGAAGGCCTCCAGGTGGTCAATCGGGTCCGAAGTCCCGTCGTAGCTTTCGAATTGAGGGAGCTTGAAGTTTGGCGGGATTGGCTCCTGCATGATCATTTGAGAAAAGGGAGGGTCAGTACAAATGTCCTCACCATAAGCGGGGGGTGTGTGGCAGAGTTTTTCGATCCGTCGATTCATCTCCTAAAGTCTCCGGTCCAGAAAATCCTCTCGACTACGGGTTTCGAGGGTCTTCTGGCAAGATGGAGGTAGAGATCTTTCGAGGGTGGAATCGTGGTCTGATTGGGGGCTTTCCATCCTTGGATTCATCTTTCCGAGAAAGACTGGGCGGCTGGCCCAAGTGGCCCGTCCCACCGTCGGATTTTGGAGTTCTGGCGACGCTCTTTCTGATCGCACTGACGCCTGCAGCTGCTGCTACTATTGCATGGCCTGCACAGCTTCAGTGAGGCCTCTGACCTGCTGCACCAGTAGGTCGAATTGCTCCGTGCCAACCACCGTTGCCGGAGGAGGGGGTAGAGGCTGGGAGACTGGAGGTGAGGTCGGAGCCTGAGATCTGGCCGCAGAGGCCGTGGATCGCCATGTGGATGCTTTGCGGGGAGGCATCGGGCGAAGATCAAGTGGGGGAAGGAGGAGTGGATGTCGGAGAAGATGACCAGAGGCGATCCCGTTGAGCGCTCCTTTAAGAACAAGGGTACTGTGAAGGTTCAGCCTCTTCCTCTAGCACCAATCCTATTGGTGCAAAAATCTACCTGCGCCGGAGAAGCTGGAGTCGAGGGAGTCGCAGTCGCCGCGGGACCTGCAAAAGAAGTCTAAACCGGAGGTGGGGTTGCTCCGACAAGACCCTCTGATGCTCAAGTCAGTTCTCTGCCTCAATAAGAATGGAGTGCTCGAACAGAAATTTTAGCAGAGTTTTGGGATAGAAAATAGAGCTTAGAGAATAACGTATCTGGGGTTCCCCTTTTATAGGTGGAGGGAGCAACAGACTGATAGCGATGTCTGTAATCGTCTGGCAGTGGGCTGCCCAGAGTCAGGAGGAGTTTGTTGCAAAGAGTAGTGGAGTGGAATCGTGGCTATCACCGGGACATGCCACGTGGAGTCTGTCGTGGGGAGTAGAGCGGCGTCCGTTGTCGTGACTTGCCAGAGGATAGAAGAATCATGCGATATCCATCGCAGAAAGTGGAGCAGGATCGTGGCCATTATTGCGGTCTGTCAGGGAGTGATGGAGCCACACGGAATCCATCGCAGGAAGTGGAGCAGAGTCGTGGCCATTACTGCGGCCCGCCAGGGAGTGATGGGGCCGTGCAGAATCTGTCGCAGGAAGTGGAGCAGAGTCGTGGCCGTTGCTACGGCCCGCCAGGGGGTCCAAGCCTGCCGGTCGAAGTTCGACTGGAGTGTCTGGCGAAGAGAGGTAGTTAGCTACCCGTCTGAGAGGAGCTCGGAGTCTGGCTCCCATAGGAGTCCAGATGAAATCTTCCTTCAGTCGAAGTCGGGGATGAGGTCCAGCTCTCGTGGGAGTCCGAACGGAATCTTTCCGCAGCTGGAGTCGGAGATGAGATCTAGCTCCCGTAGGAGCCCGGGCGAAGTCTACCTGCAATCAAAGTCAGGGGCGAAGTCCGACCCCCTTAGGAGTCCGGACGAAGTTTACCAGCAGTGGAGATCGAGGATGGAGATGGAGCCCGGCTCCTGTAGGAGTCTGGGCAAAGCCTTCCAGCAGTTGAGGTCGGGGACGAAGTCCGGATGGAGTCTTCCTACGGTCGGAGTCGGAGATGAGATCCGGCTCCCGTAGGAGTCCGAGCTGAGTCTTCCTGCAATTGGAGTTGGGGGCGAAGTCCGGCTCCCGTAGGAGTCCGAACGAAGTCACCTGCAATTGGAGTTGTGGGTGAAGTCTGGCTCCTGTAGGAGTCCGGACGAAGTTTACCTGTAAGTGAAGTTGTGGGCAGAGCCCGGCTCCCGTAGAAGTCCGGACGAAGTCTGCAGGTGAAGTCATGGGTGGAGTCCGGCTCTCGTAGGAGTCTGAACGAAGTTTACCAGCAGTCGAAGTCGGGGATAAAGCCCGGCTCCCGTAGGAGTCTGGGCGGAGTCTTCCCGTAGCCAGAGTCGAAGACGAGATCTGGCTCCCGTAGGAGTTCGGGCGGAGTCTTCTTGCGGTCGGAGTCGGAGATGAGATCCGGCTCCCATAGGAGTCCGGGCTGAGTCTTCCTGCAATTAGAGTTGGGGGCGAAGTCCGGCTCCCGTAGGAGTCCGGATGAAGTCTATCTGCAATTAGAGTTGTGGGTGAAGTCCGGTTCCCGTGGGAGTCCGGACGAAGTTTACCTGCAATTGGAGTTGTGGGTGAAGTCCGGCTCCCGTAGGAGTCCGGACAAAGTCTACCTGCAATTGGAGTCGTGAGCGGAGTTCGGCTCCCGTAGGAGTCCGGACGAAGTCTGCCTGCAATTAGAGTCGTGGGCGGAGTCTGGCTCCCGTAGGAGTCCGGATGAAGTCTGCCTGCAATTGGAGTCGTGGGCGGAGTCCAGCTCCCGTAGGAGTCCGGACGAAGTCTGCCTGTAATTGGAGTCGTGAGCAGAGTCCGGCTCCCATTGGAGTCCGGACGAAGTCTGCCTACAATTGGAGTCGTGGACGGAGTTCGGCTCCCGTAGGAGTCCGGACGAAGTCTGCCTGCAATTGGAGTCGTGGGCGGAGTCCGGCTCCCATAGGAGTCCGGACGAAGTCTACCTACAATTGGAGTGGTGGGCGGAGTCCGGCTCCCATAGGTGTCCGGATGAAGTCTGTCTGCAATTGGAGTCGTGGGCGGAGTCCGGCTCCCATAGGAGTCCGAACGAAGTCTGCCTGCAATTGGTGTCGTGGGTGGAGTCTGGCTCCCATAGGAGTCCGGACGAAGTCTGCCTGCAGCCGGAGTCGGGGACGAGGTCCGGCTCCCGTAGGAGTCCGGACGTCGTGAAGAATCCGGTCAACACTGGCAGGGTCCTGTCCGTCAGTAAAACTTGGGAGTGTTGCGGAGGCTCGACCGCCCAGGAGGTTTGAAGAGACGTTGTCGGAGGTCAGAAGTTGGTTGGATCCCCGGGGGGTCACTCCTGTCATGAACTTCGGCTGGGGGGGTATTTTATATCCAACAGATATTATGATTTTTTGATCTGGAACAGTGATCCTGTTGAACTCAATAAAAACAATGATGATCCGATCACCTACATAGATATAATGTAGCGGTCTGACATCGATAAATGGTTGGAAGCCATGAAGTCTGAAATAGAGTCCATGAAAGTCAATGATGTATGGATATTGGTTGACCCAATCTGAAAGGGTAAAACCAATAGGGTGTAAGTGGATCTTCAAAAGAAAGAGAGGTGCAGATGGGAAGGTGAAGACTTATAAAGTCTGTCTGATTGCCAAAGATTACCGTCAGTATTATAGCATTGACTATGACAAGATGTTTTCTCCTATGGCAATGCTCAAGTCCATTCAGATCATACTTGCAATAGCAGCATACCTATACATTGAAATCTAGCAAATAGAAGTAAAAACAGCCTTCCTAAATGGAGAGTTGAAAGAAGAGATGTATATGATATAGCCTGAAAGTTTCATATCCATAGATGAGTCTAAGGTGTGCAAGCTTCAGAGGTCCATTTATAGACTTAAGCAGGCATTTTGGAGTTGGAACATACATCTTGATAAAGTAATCAAAACGTATGGCTTCATTAAAAATGGAGAAGAACCCTACATATACAAGTGGGTTAATAATTTTATGGTAGTATTTCTTATTTTGTATGTGGATGACGTTCTTTTAATCGAAAATAATATTTCTGCATTACAGGGAATAAAAGTTTGGCTGTCATCACAGTTCTCCATGAAGAATTTGGAAGAAGCATCCTACATCCTTAGGATGAAGATCTATAGAGATAGATTTAAGAGGTTCCTTGGATTATCTTAGTCCACGTACATTGATACTGTGCTGAAATGGTTCAGCATGGAGAATTTCAAGAAAGACTATCTTTTGATAGGCTATAAAATTTTTCTCTCGAAGAGAGATTATCCAACAACTCCTTAAAAGATAATGCGTATGAGTAGAATTTCATATGCTTTCACAATGAGATCTATTATGCACGTCATGACATATACAAGATCAGACGTAGCATACTCACTAGGGGTGGTAAGCAGACACCAATCCGATCCAGGTGAGAACCACTGGAAGGTCGTAAAGACCATCCTCAAGTATTTGAGAAATACTAAGGATCAGTGACTTATCTGTGGATAATCTAACTTAAAGCTTGTGGGGTTTACAGATTTTAATTTTTAGTCAGATCATGATGATAGCAAGAGTGTGTCAGGATATATTTATACCCTGAACGGTGGAGTAGTCTGCTAGAAGAGTTTCAAGCAGCACACCATGGTTGACTCTACTTGTGAGGTGGAATATATCACGACATTCGATATTCTGAAGGAAGCTGTGTGGTTACGAAAGTTCATCGGTGAGCATGGAGTAGCACCCTTCCTCGATGGCCCTATTTTGTTGTACTGTGATAGCACTGGGGCCATTGCTCAAGCAAAGGAATCGAAGTCATATTAGCGCACCAAGCATATTTTGTGCTGTTACTATCTGATCTAGGAGATCATGGATCGAGGTGACGTCGAGCTTCAGAAGACCAATGGAAGGAGAAATCTGGCCAACCCATTTACTAAAGCCCTTAGTGTCAAAGAGTTTGAAGATTATAAATTGAAGATGGATATACGATACTGTACCAATTGACTTTAGTCCAAGTAGGAGTTACTGAAAATTATCTTAAAGTATTGAAAAATGTGTCCCAAAATCAATCGTGAGATGATTGTGCTCATCTTGTAAACTGTATATGAATTTTCATTAATTAAAGTTATTTGGTATTTTTATTACAAATTGACCATCTTGGAACTCCTGTGTTGTAATAAAATTCTTAGGACTATATATATTAATCGACAAAGGAGGATTTATCATTAAGTCCTTAAAATTATTCACGACCAAATGATATGCTATTACTAGGACGATAGCGATATCAAGTGTAGGTCACTGTGTGCCATATGAGTTGGTTGTCCTCTTAACCAACGAGTGTGGAGACATTATTATGGCATGTAGATGAAATATAGGAGTACATTCACATCGAACGTGACCATATATCGAGCACTCTGCTATCAAAAGTAGCTTGTGAAGGGTATGGTTATAAGTGTCCCTCCGATCTGAGACCACCATGGTGACTTGTAAGTAACTCACTATACTTTAGTACCAGACTATTCAAGTTTCTAACTTAGTGATAGAAGGATACTGTTCAGTCAAGTACTTATCAAGTCAGTGTGTGAGTCAAGATGAAATTGACCTCTCTGAATTGGTAGGAGATATACATCAGTGTATTTCAATTTAGCAAAATCTTGACCAGGATAATCCATGAGATAGATTTGAAAGGTTGAAATGCAATGTGGTCGACTTAACTAGGGTTGATAGTGAAACTCTAAGTCACTTTGAGCATTTGGGTCAAAAAGATGAAATATACGGTAACCATACGCCAGTAGGTTCTAGAAGGTTGCTTTGCAACACTTCAACCCATCCGATCATCGGGTCATCATTGCTAGATGGTTATATTGATTTGTATAAAAAGTTATTTTTATGCTACCGGCTTAGGTTCAAACTTATGGGGTCATACTCATTAGAAAATTTGATCAGATCTGATGGCTGAATAGTCCAATTGGATTGTGACTCTGGTGAAGAGTCCTACTTAGGCTAGGACTATGGGAGAGTCCTACTGGGACTGAAACTCTATCATTTATAGAGAATTAATTAGTAATTAGATTACTAATTGACTCAATTTAATTGAGTAAAGAGCTTTGGAACAAGTTTAATTGAATTAGATTCAGTTCGACTCAGATTGGGATTGATATGATCAAAATCGATTACAAAAGAAATTTGATCCTGATCCGATTAAAATTTGGACTTTGCTAATTCTTAATTGTGTTAGAAATTTAATGAGATATTTAGATTTCTAATTAGATTAGGTTCATTTCTATCAGTTGTTTCAATCCAAATTTGATTTGAATTAGAATTGAATTAGAAATGAAGAGTCTAAATCAGACTAGGACTATCCTTATCTTTTACGCAACATTTGGATTCATGCCAATTTCTCCATGCCTAATTGGATTTGGGTTGTGATTTTTGGCATCATAAGAAAGGATACAATAAGGGTGGGCGGGAATGGCTGATGAGTCATAATATTATCTCTTACCTAATTCGAATGTGATCCGAATTAGAGATAAGATGCAGATTAGAAAAAAAAAATTATATATGGTATATTATTGGAGTCGTATTTTTTTTTTCTTATTTTTCTTGAGGAATCTTTTAGTATGTGAGACTCATGATTCTTTCTCCATATCTTAATGATTTTTTTGGAATTTTTGAGGATGCCAAAAGGGGGTTTTGGTGTTGATTTATGGCATCCTTTCCTGGAAAGTCCCAATTCCTGGTCTATAAAAGGGGATCTCTCTCTTGGATGTCCCATGATCAGTTCTCTTGTAATTTTTTTTTCCAAAGCCTCTTCTCCTCCTCCTCTCTTTCTCCTCCAAATTCTCTATCACTTTGGGGTGTCCAAGGTGCTTGTAGAAGAAAGAAGAGATTAGCTGTCGAAGCTATTCGCAAACTAGCATCTCCGAGCCTCTGATCGGTGCCAGTCTTCACGTAGATTTTCCTATAGAGGCCAGATGATTTTGTGTGGTTGTGAGTGATCTGAGGAACATCATATCTAAGTGTTGGAGTAGAGGAGAATAAGATAAAATTGATTTGGTAATTGTTACTAATTTATTTTGATCATATAGTTAGATCTAAAAGTTAGATCTAGGATTTCAGCATCGATGAGATCGATGTATGTTTTTATTTTTAGATCTAAAGTACATTATATTTTATATTTTATTCATGGCATGATAGTCTAGATTAGATCTTATGCATGTGATTTATATTAAATAGTTTAATCTTATTCTTTCACTGCGTAAAAATTTTGAAATTATATGCATAGCACTACCAATATTTTCTTCAACTAGTATCAGAACCAGATTGTTTTGATATGAATTAATATAACTTTAGATCTAATTTTTTGTTATTAGATCTGATTATTTATAATTTTGATTAGATCTAAATTAGTTTATTTTTAGATCTGATTATTATTTATTTAGATTAGATATTTTGAGTAGCAAAGTACTCGGATTGGGTAATCACTAGGCCGTCCGCTCATAAGAGCAAGTAGGATTTTTTGACCCTCTCTTCCCATTCAATGGGATGCTCTTCATGACGTATAGGGGTGCCACTATAAGATCCCATGAAGAAGAAAGTGTAAAGAGAAAACTTACTTTCTTACAAAATTCTAGATCTTGAAACCTTAGGTATTGTTGTATGTGATGCAAGTTGTAAAGATAGTTACAACTAATCTTGTTTAGTTAAAATTATTTTGATCTAAAATCATAAAAAATTTAGATTTGATCTAAAAAATTTATGACTTCATGTAAAAAGTTTACATGAAAAATTATTTTCGAAACCTTAATCATGTTGATGCAAAACTTAATTGAGAATTAAGTATCAAGCTGATTGGATCTAGAATTTTGATTTAAATCTAATGACATTGCATAAAACATGAGGCATGGGTTAGCTCAAATCAGGTCCTTCTCTTTAATTGGGTTAGATCTAAGGTTAGAATCAAAGAATTGATTGATCATGTAGAGAAATTGATTAAGTTTAACCAAATATTGAATTAGATTAATCAAGATTTTTCTAGTACAATAGTTGTAGATGGTCAAGTCCATGTCTTTAATTAGACCAAATGGACCTTGATTGTGGCTTAGTGGTTGAACTTGAATTATTAGGTTGGTCAAATTGAAACTAATTAACTAATTGGTGTCTAAGATAAGTTTGACATTTTGATCGGTGATTTTTAATTGAGAGTGGCTTATCTGGCCATTTCGATGGTGTCTAAGGCAAGCTTAGCAGACCCTCCCACCGATCTCACTTACCTGACTAATTTGGTGAACTAGATTTTGATTAGATTTCTAAGTTATTCAATTTAGCCCATGCTATTAAGATTGATCAGTGTGACTGATCTAGGTGCCAGTTCAATCAGCATGACCTAGTCCGATTTAGTGACTTGATGAAGTCAGTGGGAGGATTATGGTCTACTGATTGATTTTTTCTTCTCTTCTCTCTTCTCTAAATCGATTAAATTATTTAAATTATTAGGTCCTTAAAATGAGCTGGTTATGATGATAACTAGATCATAGCCTTTCTTTAAGGTGAGTGATAATGGGTCCATTATTTTTATTGATATTGCAGGCACCATCCGTCTGATGTTCTCTCTGAATGATGAAATTATCATTTATTATATGATGACTCTGATGAACTATTTGATGATGGTTGGTTGATCGAGCCATCCTCAGATCTGATCACTCATTAGGTAGAATCACTAAGTAGGTTCATGTTAATGGTTTGACCTAACCGAAACTTTCAGTGAAGGTCCATCACCTACTGAAATGAAATCTGGGCTAAATTAAATATTAAAAGTTGTTTGAAGAAATAATTGGTTGAGAATCTGCCCATAGATGTATATGGGTTGACCGAGCCATCCATGGGCCTATATGTAGTTTGTGTGGATTCTAGTACCCGCTAAGAAATTAAGATAATTTCTCGAATTGGAGGTAGTGGCTATCAATTCGTATAAAAATAATGAAAGGATCTTTAGACTAAAGTTCAAATCTTTAGGATTAATAAATTCACATACTAATTAGGTTTAGTGTTCTTCCTTGTATGTGCAGGTATGGCCTCAAACTTGTCACACCGATCATTGTTGGACAATGAGAAATTTATCAAACTAAATTTCGATAATTGGTATAGAAAATTAAAGATTATCCTGGAGCACGAGCCAGATCATTTATGTGATAATGGATTTGAAACCTGAGGAGCCTGCTCTTAATGCCTAAGGAGCGATCTGAAATACTTATTTGAAGTGACTTAATGATCACACCACAGTTCGTTGCATCATACGGGCCTCCATGAATGACGAGTTCAGCTAAAAGTTTGAAGAAGCTCAGCCAGAAGAAATGCTTCAAGTGTTGAGGAATTCTTTTTGTACTCCTGATGATGTGGAGTGGCATAAGACCAGTTGCACTATTTTCAATGCTTAGATAAGGGAGGGTGTATCTATTACCGATCATGTATTGTACATGATCGAGCAGATTAAAAAATTGAGCAAACTCGGCTTTTCTTTGCATGAACAGCCGAGGAAGGATGCGATTCTGAACTCTCTACCCAAGTCTTACCTACCATTCCTCAATCATTGCAGAATGATAAAGCTTGTAGTCAACTACCACGGTCTGCTGGAGTTGCTATAGACTTTTGAGAAAGATTACTAACTCCACAAGGAGACAGTGAATCTAGTGGGAGAATCTTCTTCGAGTAGTCATCATCCTTTTAAGAAAGAGAAAAAGAAGAAGAATAAGAAGGTGCCTGGTGCTGGGAGTTAGTCCCAGAAACCCAAGTTCAAGGTTGATTAAAGTCAAGCAGAGTGCTTCTTTTGCAAGAAGCAAAGTCACTGAAAGAGAAATTATCCTCAGTATATCACTTCCCTTGATCTAAACAGGCCAAAGAAGTAGAGGCAATCAGTTGCTGGACAAGGTACTTATGTGATAACACCTTGTAACTTCTTTTTTATAGATACAATAACCTGGATATTGGATACTGGAAGCCCTATTAATATTTGCAATTTATTGCAGGATCTTCAGATCACCAGGAGATTTGGAGAAGGCGAGAGATTCTTGAATGTTGGAGATGGAAGATTACTTTCAGTTCTAGCTTTAGGAATCATCAAGCTTGTATTTGAGTCTCAATATATTATTCTTGATAAGTGTCATTACTGTCTTAGTTTTTTTTTAAATATTATTTTTGTAGGCCTTTTGGCCAATTCAAATTATGAAATATCAATAAAGAAAAACTTTTGTGATATCATTTTGAATGATGTTACAATTTTATGTGGATAATTGAACAATGGTATCTATATTGTATCTAGGCCTAATATAATGTACATTTCAAATAAACATCCTAGAATAGATGATGCCACAGATACCTACCTTTAGCATTGTAGGCTAGGTCATATAAACAAGAACAGGATGAATAGGTTGGCTGAAAAAAAAATTTTGATAAACACGATTATGAATCATTACCTATCTATGAGTCTTGTTTACTTAAAAAGATGACCAAGTCATCTTTTACTGAAAAAGGTGAATGAGCTAGTGATATGCTGGATCTGATACATACCGATGTATGTGGACCCATGAGCACATGTGCCAAAAGAGGGTATAGCTACTTCATCATATTCACAAACGACCTATATAGGTATGGGTACATCTACTTGATAAAATATAAGTCTGAATCGTTTGAAATATTCAAATGATCTGTAATGAAGTAGAGAAACAAACTGAAAAAAGCATTAAAATTCTTTGATCTGATCGAGGAGGTGAATACCTTTTCAGTGAATTTTTGACATATCTAGAAGAGAATGAGATTCTCTCCCAATGGATCCCTTCAGGGATACCACAGCATAATGGCATCTCAAAAAGAAGAAATCAAACTTTGTTGGACATGGTTCGATTCATGATGGGGTTTGCAACTCTATCGATCTCCTTGTGGGGATATGCACTTGAAACGGCCTGTCTTGTACTCAATAATATTTCGAGCAAGTCAGTTAATAAGACACCATATGAGATATGGTTAGGACGTAGGCCGAACCTCTCTTATTTTAGGGTCTGGGGGTGTCCAGCTTATATTAAACAATTACAAACTGATAAGCTCAATCCTAAGTCTAATAAGTATAATTTTGTAGGGTACCCTAAGAAATTGAGAGGATATTACTTTTACCTACCTGCTGAACAAAACATGTTTGTTAGCAGTAAGGCATATTTTTTAGAAAAAGAATTTCTTAGTGAAAGATTAAGTGCCTCTAAAATCGAGCTTGATGAAGTTTGACAGGTAGAAGAACTGACATCAATGATTGAATCTGAATCAGATTTGATGAGATCAAATCTAGAGCCCAATGGACAAACATCCTTAAGATGATCCGGTAGAGTACTGCATCAATCAGATAAATACTTAAATTTTTTGGTCCGGGATGGGGATCCTGTCGAACTTGATGAGAACGATGAGGATCCGATCACCTATATGGATGCAATGTAGAGATCCGACTATGATAAATGGCTTAAAGCCATGAGATCCAAAATAAAATTCATGAAGGTCAATGATGTATGGACATTAGTTGACCCACCGAAGGGGTTAAACCCATAGGGTGTAAGTGGGTCTTCAAGAAAAAGAGAGGTGCAGACGGATAGGTGGAGATCTATAAAGTCTATTTGGTTATCAATAATTATCGTCAGCATTATGGTATTAACTATGATGAGATATTTTCTCCTGTGGTAATGCTGTTGGAAAAGGTGCAAGATTTCATGCATGAATTTCAAAACTTTTTTGAAATATAATGCAGAGGAACATGTAAATTAAATAATTTAATCTACAAATGTATGTAATCAAATTACTAAACCCTACAATTAAGACCTATAACATATCATATTGTATTTATAAATTAGAAAATAAAAGATTTGGTATTGATCAAATCAATACCCTAGATCTGAAACAGTTTCAGATCTAAAACCTAGATCATATCTAGATAAAAGAAGAGATCAGATCTCTTACCTTCATGCGGGTTGAGAACTCCATGATTGATTTTTTTTATTATCTTTGAAGCCGCACATGCGTCCGACCTCTACAGGTGATCCACACGAGGCTGCAACAAAATCGAAGATTCGTCGAACGAAGATCCGCTCGAAGTGCTAGCTTCTTGCAGATCCTTCCGAATGGTTAATCTAAAAAATATTCTTTGGATCTCTTGGATATTCCAAGAGATGAAGAATATGAGGAAGAATAAGGGAGAAGTCAAGCTTTTTGACCTCCCTAAAATCAAAATTAATATTTAATAGAAAAGGATCTTAAGAGAAGACAGATCTTCTCCTTCAGTACATCAACAATTGATATCCTGAATATATCTCTATGCTAGGACTTGAGAAGACCTTCTTATATTGATATTTTTTTAATTTCTAGATCTTATGATATCTGATTTTTTTTATAGAAAAATCTCATGATTTATGGAGAAGAAGGGGTCTAAAAGAAACCTTAAGAAAAGACCTTCTTTTCTTCTTCTTCTTCCATCAGAACATGATCATATCATGTCCAAAATAAGATCACCATGCTCCAACTCTTTGGAGAATGAATTCACCATGCCATCCCTCTTTTTCTTTCAGATTTTTTATCATATAAAAAATATAAAACAAAGAGATATTGTCTTCTCTCTTACCTTTCTCTTTACAAGACATCAACCTTTGATCTCTTGATTGAAGAATTTTCTCAAGGATTTTGGCACCTCAAACCACCCATGTAATCCTTCTTTCTATCTCATATTTTTATCACATAAAAACACAAAAATAAAGAGAGAAAAAAATATGAAAGAAAACCAATAAGAGAAGACAATCTTCTCTCTTACCTTTCTTCTCTACAAGACATCAACTTTTGATCTCTTGTTAGAGGACTCTCCTCCATGGATTTTGATGCCTCAAACCTCCTAAGTCTTCCTCATTCTCCTCTGATAATTCTCTTAATTTTTCATAAATTTTTGACTCCTATATCATGGCATATGGGGCGGCCTCCTTTTATATGGCAGACTAGGTCATAAGACCTAGTCTAACAAGGAGTCCTTGGGGCGTCAAACTCTTGGACGCCCCCTATCTCATTTATTTCATGGATAGAATAAAAATAACCACAAAAGGGGCAACAAAAAAGAGGATAAACATGGGGGAAGTTGGTGCAAGAGAGGGAGGGAAGAGTCCTTGTGAAGAGGGACTCTTTCAAAAAGAGAAATAGGCTAAACCACTTTCCACAATGAATCAAATTAATTTTTATATTGAATAGATCAAATCTAATTCAAATATCTAAAATAAGTAGTGTGAGATTACTTTCCTTAGATGTAAAAATTATAGAAAAATTATTTGGAATTAATTAGTGGGCGTGGGCTTTGATTTTCTTAGGTGGTGCAAGAGAAGATGGAATCCTAGTCTAACTAGGATTCTTATTTAGATTAGGTCAAATACTTTGAACCTAATTTAAATTAATTATAACCTAATTAATGATAATTTTAGTCTAACTAAAAGTCTAATTAGATTAAATTATATTTAATTTAAATCTTAATTTAATTAAGAATTAGGTGCATACAAGTCCTAGTCAAACTGAGACTTGTTCTCCCTTGCAACTGGCTTATCTAATAAACCAATTAAACTTAATTCAATTAAATCCAAACCAATTCTAATTGAATCATATTCAATTAGACTTGATCTCAACCCAATTGTTCAATCAGACTGAGCCAATTAGCAATCCAATTGCTAATGATCCTTCTGCAACACTTGCATTAGGTCAAACATCAATCACATTGATTATTTAACCTTAAAATGATTCTCAATCATCAATTAACCATCTGATTAGGTTACAACCTCTTATATATATGATCCTATAGGTTCAAACCTAAGCTGGTAGTATAGGAACTAATTCTGTACCAGTCGAAGTAACCATCTAGCAATGGTTTCCGACATCCAGATAGGTCGAATGTATGCAAAGCAACATTCTAAGAACCCTGACCTATGGTTACCATATAATTCATCCTTTTGATCAATAATGCTCAAGATGACTTCGAGTATACTGTCAACACTCATGTAAGTCATCTCTATTGTATCTCAAAATTTTTGCAAATCTTATGACTCCTCACGAGGATTAACCAGGCCTAGGTTTTGCTAAATTGAAACACAGCGAGACATTCTCTTCTTGAAGTTAATTAGGAGTGGTCAATCCCATCTTGACTCACACATCGATTTCACAAGTACTTGACTGTACCCAAAAATTTTCGAACCTATATTAAAAATACAGACAGTCCGGTACCAAAGCACAGTGAGTTGCTTGCAAGTCACCATGGTGATCTCAGATCGGAGAGACACTTATACCCATTGATCTTAGTTAACTACTCTTGACAGTAGAGTGTTACATTGGTCATGTTCAATGTAGATGTACTCCTACATCTCACTTGGATGCCATACCAGTGTCTCCACACCACTTGGTTACGAGGACAACCAACGTATATGGCATACAGTGACCTACACTTGATAAGTTATCGTCCTTGTTAATAACTTATCATTTGATCGTGAATAATTTAAGAACCATTCGATAAATCCTCCTTTATCGATTGATTGTGGTTCTAAGGACTTCATCATAATTTAGGAGTTTATTTAAGGAAGATAGAACTTTTATGATGAACCTGCCAAATAACTATTATTATTAGATAATTCATATACTAATTCCAATCATCTACCACTTAGATGATAGGCTTTATGACTTATTTCCCAACAAATACTCAAATCTATTCAGATCATGCTTGCGATAGCAGCATATCTGGACTATGAAGTCTGGCAAATGGATGTGAAGATAGCTTTCCTAAATAAAGAGCTGAACGAAGAGGTGTATATGATACAACCTGAAGGGTTCATATCCATAGATGAGATCAAGGTGTGCAAGCTTCAGAGATCTATTTTAGGATTGAAGCAAGCATCTCGGAGTTGGAACATACATTTTGATAAGGTGATCAAAATGTATGGCTTCGTTAGGAATGGAGAAGAATCCTGCATATATAAGTGGGTAAATGGTTCAATAATTATATTTCTTGTATTATAGGTGGATGACATTCTCTTAATCAAAAATGATGTCCTGCATTATAGGGAATAAAAGTATGGCTGTCGTCACAATTCTCTATGAAGAATTTGAGAGAAGCAGCCTACATCCTAGGGATGAAGATATATAGGGATAGATCTAAGAGGCTGCTCAACATTTTCAATCCATGTACATAGATACCATGCTAAAATGGTTCAGTATGAAAAATTTTAAAAAAGGCTATCTTCCAATAGGCTAAGAAATTTTTCTTTCAAAAGGAGATTGTCCGACAACTCCTCAAGAGAGAGAAGGTATTCTATATGCTTCGATAGTGGTTTCTATTATGTACGCCATGATATGTATGAGACCAGACGTGGCATACTCATTAGAGATAGTGATTAAATACTAGTCAGATTCAGGAGAAAACCACTGGAAGATCATAAAAACTATTCTTAAGTATTTGATAAATACTAAGAACCAGTGGCTTGTGTATGGTGAAACTGACTTGAATCTTGTGGGATTCACCGACTCTAGCTTTCAATCAGACCATGATGATAGTAAGAGTATGTCAAGTTATATTTTTATCCTAAATGGTGGAGCAATCTATGAAAAAATTTCAAGCAGAATACTGTGACAGACTCTATTTACGAAGCAGAGTATATCGTGATATCCGATACTACGAAGGAAGCTGTATGGTTGCAGAAGTTCATCAGTGAGCTCGAAGTGGCACCCTCCGTTGATGGCCTTATTTTGTTATACTATGATAATACTGGAGCCATTGCTCAAGCGAAGGAGCCAAGATCCCATCATCACATCAAACATATTCTGCACCGTTATCACCTTATCCGAAAGATTGTGGATCGAGGTGACGTCGACCTTCAGAAGATTGATGGAAGGGAGAACCTGGCTGACCCATTTACTAAAGCTCTCAGAATCAAAAAGTTTGATGACCACAAATCGAAAATGGAGATACGATACTGTACCAATTGGCTTTAGTCCAAGTGGGAGTTGTTGGGAAATGTGTCCCAAAGTCAATCATTAAACGATTGTGCTCATCTTGTAAACTGTATATAAATTTTTATTAATAAAAATTATTTGATATTTTTATTATAAATTAACCATCTTTGAGTTCTTTTGTTGTAATGAAGTTCTTAGTATTATATATATTAATCGATAAAGGAAATTTGTCGTTAAGTCTTTAAAATTATTCACAATCAAATGATATGCTCTTACTAGGACGATAGCGATATCAAGTGTAGGTCATTGTGTGCTATATGAGTTGGTTGTCCTATTAACCAAAGAGTATGAAGACACTATTATAGCATACAGATGGAATGTAGGAGTACATTCACATCAAATGTGACCATGTGCTGAGCACTCTGCTGTCAAGAGTAACTTGTGAAGGGTATGGGTATAAGTGTCCCTCTGACTTAAGACCACCACGATGACTTGTAAGTAACTCATTATACTTTAGTATCAAACTATCTGAGTTTCTAACTTAGTGACAGAAGGATACTAGGTGCAGTCAAGTACTTATCAAGTCGGTGTGTGAGTCAAGATGAAATTGATCCCTCTAAATTGGTAGGAGATATGCATCAGTGCATTTCAATTTAGCAAAACCTTGGCCAAGGTAATTCATAAGATAGATTTGAAAGGTTAAAATATGATATGGTCAACTTAATTAGGGTTGACAGTTAAATCTTAAGTCATCTTGAGCATTTGGGTCAACGAGATGAATTATATGGTAACCATATACTAGTAGGTTCTAGAAGGTTGCTTTGCAACACTTCGACCCATCCATCGTCGAGTCATCATTGCTAGATGGTTACATCGATTGGTATTGAAAGTTATTCCTATGCTACCAGCTTAGGTTCAAACCTATGGGGTCACATGCATTAGAAGATTTGATCAAATCTGATGGCTGAAGAGTCCAATTGGATTGTGACTCTGGTGAAGACTCCTACTTGGACTAAGACTCTATGGGAAAGTCCCACTAAGACTGAGATTCTACCATTTATAAAGAATTAATTAGTAATTAAATTATTAATTGACTCAATTTAATTGAGTAAAGAGCTTTGAAACAAGTCTAATTGAATTAGATTCAGTTCGACTCAAATTGGGATTGATATGATCAAACCCGATTACAAGAAAAATTTGATCCTGATTCGATCAGGGTTTGGACTCGACTAATTTTTAATTGGATTAAAAATTTGATGAGATATTTAGATTCTTAATTGGAGTAGATTTATTTCTATCAGTAGTTTCAATCCAAATTTGATTTGGATTAGAATTGAATTAGAAATAAAGAGTCTAAGTCAGACTAGGACTCTATCCTTATCTTTTGCATAACATCTGGATCCATGCCAATTTCTCCATACCTAATTGGATTTGGATTGTAATTTTTGGCATCATAAGAAAGGATCCAATTAGGGTGGGCAACAATAGCTGATGAGTCATAATATTATCTCTTACCTAATTTGAATGCGATTCGAATTAGAAATAAGATACAGATTAGGAAAGGAATTTTTTATATATGGTATATTATTGGAGCTATATTATTTTTTTTCTTATTTTCTTAAGGAATCCTTTGGTATGTGAGACTCCTGATTCTTTCTCCATGTCTTAATTATTTTTTTGGAATTTTTAGAGATGCCATAAGGGGTTTTGGCATTGATTTATGGCACCCTCTCTTGGAAAGTCCCAATTCCTGGTCTATAAAAGGGGATCCCTCTCTTGACATCCCATGATCAGTTCTCTTACAATTTTTTTATTTCCAGAGCCTCTTCTCCCCCTCCTCTCTTTCTCCTCCAAATCTTCTATCACTTTGGAGTATCCAAGGTACTTGTAGAAGAAGGAAGAGATCAGCTATCGAAGCTATTCGCAGACTAGCATCTCCGAGCCCCTGATCTGCGTCAGTCTTCGCATGGATTTTTTTATCGAGGCCAGACGACTTCGTGTAGCTGTGAGTGACCTGAGGAACATCATCTCCAAGTGTTGGACTAGAGGAGAACAAGATAAACTTGATTTGGTAATTGTTATTAATTTATTTTGATCATATAGTTAGATCTAAAAGTTAGATCTAGAATTTTAGCATTGATGAGATCGATGTATATTTTTATTTTCAAATCTAAAGTGCATCATATTTCATATTTTCTTTATGGCATGGTAGTCTAGATTAGATCTTATGCATGTAATTTATATTAAATAGTTTAATCTTATTCTTCCACTACGTAAAAATTTTAAAATTGTATGCATAGCACTACCGATATTTTCTTCACAAAGTCAATCGTCACTTTGTTGACAGTTGAGTTTATTATTGTAATTATATATAAATTATTTAAATAATAAATATTATTTAATTTTTTCATCACTTTGTGTACATCTTCTTTGAACTCCAATGTTGTGATGAAGTCCTTAGGACTATTTGAATTGATATAGGAGGATATATCGTTTAGTCCTTAAACCTAATTCACGACCAAACGATATTCTATTATTATGATGATAGCTATATCAAGTGTAAGTCATTGTGCACTATGTGCATTGGTTATCCTCTTAACTAAGGAGTGTGGAGATATTGGCATGGCATGTTAGTGAGACATAGGGATATATCTCACTGAATGTGATCAACTACTGAGCACTCTGCTGTCAAGAGTAGCTCGTGAAGGATATGGGTATAAATATCCCTTTGACCTAAGATCACCACGGTGACTTACAAGTAACTCACTGTACTTTAGTGTCAGACTACTTAGATTTCTAATTTAGTGATTAAAGATTTTTGGGCACGGTCAAGTACTTGCGAAGTTGGTATGTGTGTCAAGATGGAATTGATCCCTCTGAAAGTTAGGAGTTAATGCATCAGTGTGTTTCAATTTGTAAAACCTCGACTAAGATAATCCATATGATGGATTTAAAAAATTAAAATATAATATGGATGACCTTTTCAGGATTGACAGTTAAACTCTTGGTCACCTTGAGTATTAGCATCAAAGGGATAAATTATATGGTAACCGTATGTTGGAGAACGTAGGCGATTTCATGCATATATTTCAAAAATTTTTTGAATAAATTATAATAAAAAAATAATTAGATTAATCAAATTAATCTAATATGCATATGATCTAATCATCAAATCAACCTACTCTAGGATCTATGACATAATATGTTGCATATAAAATCTGAAATAATCACATGATAAAATCTGCATACATGGATGTAAGCAGTAGACCACATCTACTTCTAATCTGAGTTCAGAACTTGATACCTGAGCATGGATCGATGATCGTCGCTGCTGAGAGACATGGTAAGGATGATCCTTGCTAGTTGCTCACAATCGCACATGCATCTGGTCTTTACGAAAAATCCACTCGAAGCTTTGATCTGATCGATCTTCTCGGGAGTGCTAGCTCATGTGAAGATCTTTTTCTTGACTGATCTGAATCTTTTTTTCAAATCTTAAAATCTTTTCAAAGATTGAAGATGGACTTCTGAAGGAGATGAAGAGGTAAAAGAAAAATGGAGAAGAAACTATTTTCTCTTTTATTTTTCTCTCTTGCCAAACCCTGAGGACTAAACCCTAGGGTTTTTGATCTTGCACTCACCCAAGAGAAGAGAACTCTTCTCTCCCTTTTCCATGCCATAAACTCATGACCCAAGCACCTTCACATGTAGAACTCTTCTTTTGGTTTTTTTCTTACACACACACACACACAAATAGAACCCTTTTATTATGGCATGTAAGGAGTAGGGGGGAAGAGTCCAAGAGATCTTGGACTCTTGATGTGTTGTTGCACCTTTTCAAATCCCACATCAAAACATGCCCAAAATAATATGAGACATCCCTTTCCATATTTATCCATGGTAAATCAATTCTCTAAATAATTTTTCATAAAAATCTCCTCAAAATGTTGCACACATAAGGAGAAAAAAATAAGTTGGCGTGTGGAGTGATTTGGATAAGAACAGATTCTCTTGATAAGGAATTTTTTGAAATTTAATTTCAAAATCTTTCTTTTATCAAAACCAAATTAGATTTGGATGTTAGAAAGGGAGGGAGAAGTCCTCTTTAGAGTGGAAAAATCTCATGCAAAAACCTCTTGAGCATGGAGAAAGTTGGCATTAAAGTGGAAGGCACATGGGGAGGAAGAGTCCAATCCTATATGGACTCTAGGTTTCCTTATTTGAATCCAAACTAAATCACATCTGGTTTAGCCTAAATAAAATATATAAAATTTAGTTTAATTAGGTTTATAAATTTTTAATCAAATTAAAAATTGATTGAATCAAAGTCCTGATAAAATCAGAGATATTTCTCCCTTAGCGATTAGATCATCTCCTAACCTAATCGAATCAAACCTAATTGAATCTAATTCAATTAAATTTTATTTAATCTTTTTTTTCTTAATCAAATTAAGCTAATCAATAATCTAATTACTAATTAATCTTTCATTAATTCACTAACACTTGGTGAATAAATTTATTGTAACTTTTGCACAGGTTAATCATCAATCGAATTGATAATTAAGTCCTTGAACGATTCTAAATCATTGATCAGCCACATGATCAATCAGAAACTTCTTTTGAGTGTGACTCTATAGATTCGAACCTAAGTCAGTAACATAGAAATAAATTTTTGAACCAATCGATGTAACCATCTAGCAATGGTGACCCAACGTCTGCATAAGTCGAATGAAGGTGAAGCAATATTCAAGAATCTATTGGTGTATGGTTATCGTATAATTCATTCTTTTGACCCTAATGCTCGAGGATGATCTAGGATTTAACTGTTAATTCTAGATAAGTCATCCATATTGTATTTCAACCTTTCAAATTCATCATATGGATTTTGGATCCAGATTTTGCTCAATTGAAATACACTGATACATATCTCCTACTAATTTGGAGGGATCAATCCCATCTTGACTCATGCATCGACTTGACAAGTACTTGATTGCACTCAAAAACCATCCGTCACTGAATTAAAAACACAGATAGTCCAACATCAAAGTACAATGAGTTGCTTGTAAGTCACCGTGATAATCTTAGGTCGGAGGGATACTTATACCCATACCCTTCACAAGCTATCCTTGACAGTAGAGTGCTCCATAGTTGGTCACGTTCAATGATGGTGTACTCTTATATCTCATCTGCATGCCATACCAGTGTCTCCATACCATTTTGTTACGAGGACAACCAATGTATATGGGACACAATGACCTACACTTGATATCGCTATCATCCTAGTAATAACGTATCGTTTGGTTGCGAACTAATTTAAGGACTATGTGATAAATTCTCCTTTATCAATCAAAGTAGTCCTAAGGACTTCATCACAACATAGGAATTCGTTAGAAGATGTAATCTTGTGATGAAAAAGATCAAATAACTTTTATTATTTATCAATTCATATACAATTATAATTAGCACAATCATCAAATGATTGATTTTAGGACATATTTTTTAATACCACATGCTAATAGATTCTTGAATGTTACTTTGCTCTCTTTTGATCTATCCGAATATTGGGTATCATTACTAGATGGTCACTTTGATTGGTATAGAAAGATTATTCCTGCACTACTGGTTTAAGTTCAAACCTATGGGGTCACACTCAAAAAAAATTTCTAATTGATCATATGGCTGATCAACGATAAAAATCGTTCCACAGTATATCATCAATTCGATTGATGATTAACTTTGTGTAAAAGTTATAATAAATTTAATTTGTTAATAGTTAGTGAATTATAGAAGAATTGATTAGCAATTAGATTGCTAATTAGCTCAATTTGATTGAGCATTGAGGTTTGGATAAAATCTAATTGAATTAGATTCAATTTGGTTTGACCCGATTAGGTTATGAGATAACCTAATCATTAAAGGTGTTCGATTCTTAATTTGATTGAAACTTGAGCTTGATTAATTTTTGATTTGATTAAAATTTAATCGAGATTATTTATTACTTAATTAGATTAGGTTTAATGATCTAATTAGGTCTAACCTAATTTAGTTGAATTAAGAATCTAATTGGATAAAAATTTGAATTTGAATTTGAATTGAACCAACCCATACGCCACCTCTTCTCTGTGCCCACCTTTTCTTCATGCAAGAAAAATTCTTATACAAATTTTTTTCTCATACCTAGAAGGTTTTGTCACCCCTTTTTTGGTTTCATTTGGATGAGGATAAATTTGATTAATCATTCAAATTCAAAGGGTTTGAATTTGACTTGAAAACAAACTAAAACTTATCCTTATCCTTACCTTGGCACTATCACCTTTGGAAGGCTGAATTTTGTATGACAATTTGAGAAGGGAATGGTGTGAGAAATATCTCATATCTTAGCCCTTCTGATACCCCACTTGGATAAGGATGAAGTGGTTTTTGTTTGAATTCAAAATGGTTTGAATTTGAACTAATTCGAACCACCTTATCCTTATCCCATCCCATCTCCATGCCATTCTTAAACCCTTCTCATTTTGTGCAACAAAATGCTTGAATTTTATCATGAAAAATCTCCTCTGAGAGAAAGGGGGCATGAAATAGAGAGGGGGCGGGCTTCTATGTGTGAGAAACAGAGGCAGAGTCCTTCCTCTTTGGGCATGAGTTCCAGTGTGGGTTCTAGGGTTTTGGTTCTATTTTTGTGTGAGAAGAAAAACAAGAGTGTCTTGTTTTAAATCTCTCACACCACCACCTCCTCATGTAACTCCATCATCTGATCTAGAAGAGTCTAGGTGATCCAAAGGAAGGAGCTAATATCAGCCATCTAGTGCCTTTCGTGCAAGCTAGCACTCCCAAGGAAGGATGATCCGATCAGGGCTTTGAGTGGATAACCTGTGGAGGCCGGACGTGCTGTGCGATTGCTCGACATCAAGAAGAACCTCATACTATATCTATCAGTTATGGAGATCAGCAACCCATGCAAAGATAATGAGTTTTGAACTCATCTGATTAGATCTAATGGTTAGATCTGATCTAAGGCATCAATGTGATCGATGCAGATTCTTCACTATATCAGATTTATTATATGTAAATTCATGTCAAAAATCTTTAATAGGTAGTTTAGATCTGATCTAAAGTATACATAAGAGATTAAAATATTTAATTTAGACTATTTCACTAAAAAATTTTAAAAATGCATGCTTTGAACTGCTGGTTTTCCTTCATCAATTGGGTTTAGAGAAATCTTATTAGGTTCAAGATAAATTTGCTAGCACATGGTTGAATCTAATTTTTTCTTTATACTCGAATTATTTATTTGATAAGATTAATTTAAATTAATTATCTACTAATAATCTAAATAAATTAGATTTATTGGTCTTCAATTTTTGGTTGCCTAGGGTCTTAGATCATATGCATTAAGGGTTCAAACCCTGAAGTATTTCCTTGATTGTTTGCATGGGACGCCACTTGATTTGCTAAATTTGGGCATGCCCACTTAGATGAGGGCATGAAGGATCAGATAGGGCATCCCTTGAGCCCTAGTTGGTATGTAAAAAAGATTCCTAGAGGGTGCCAAGGGTTGGCGCCTCCTTTGGTCTCCTAGGCATGGTCAAAGATCTAGGACTACAAGGAGTCCCAATCGAGTAGGACTTGCATTAAAGAGCTATTTCATTTTGAATAAGATTTAATTCTTTTGCCTATTTAAAGGATCCTTCTCTAAGGGTCTTAGATAAGATTTTCAGTGGTCTCCATGCCTCCTATAAGCTCCCCACACCTCCCTCTCTTCTCCCTTCTAGTTCCACAAGCTTGTTGGGCATCCTCCATCTCCATGCCCAAAAGGTATTTGGGCATCCCTCTTGGTGGTTGATTTATAGAGCTTGGTGCTTCGTAACCAAGAAAAGGAGAGTAAAAAAATAAAAGAAGAAAAAGA